>NC_085846.1:117070083-117357583 GCF_035594765.1 Anolis carolinensis | reverse complement strand
ATTTGTAAAATCATAACCTAATTTGATGTTTAATAGGCTTTTCCTTAATCCCTCCTTATTATCCAAGTTATTCGCTTATCCAAGCTTCTGCTGGCCCGTTAAGCTTGGATAAGTGAGACTCTACTGTAATTATAAAATTTAAACATTAACCTATAGCAATAAAAAACAGACTTAATAAAACATGGAATTAAAAACAGCGAGGTTGTAATAATAGGCTAGGTAAAGTGCACATTATATAAAGTTGTAAACTCGAGGTACAGTAGAGTCTCACTTATCCAACACTCGCTTATCCAACATTCTGGATTATCCAACGAATTTTTGCAGTCAATGTTTTCAATACATCGTGATATTTTGGTGCTAAATTCGTAAATACAGTAATACCTACGTAGCATTACTGCTTATTGAACTACTTTTTCTGTCAAACTTGTTGTATAACATGATGTTTTGGTGCTTCATTTGTAAAATCATAACCTAATTTGATGTTTAATAGGCTTCTCCTTAACCTCTCCTTGTTATCCAACGTATTCGCTTATCCAACGTTCTGCCGGCCCGTTTATGTTGGATAAGTGAGACTCTACTGTAACTGATAAAAGTGCTGCAGATTCGTGGGAGAGCAATTTGGGATGGGAGAAACCTTGAGTCAATGTCAAATTAACCAGGAAAAGGTTAAGGAAAAGGAAGCCTGGCTGCTTCCTGCCTGGGGAAATCCTTTGTTGGGAACTGTTAGCTGGCCCTGATTGTTTGCTGTTTGGAATTTTCCTGTTTTCAGAGTGTTGTTCCTTATTTACTGTCCAGATTTTGGAGCTTTTCAACACTGATTGTGTTCATTTTCATGGTTTCCTCCTTTCTGCTGAAGTTGTCCACATGCTTGTGGATTTCAGTGGCTTCTCTGTGTCGTCTGACATGATAGTTGTTGGAATGGTCCAGCATTTCTGTCTTCTCCAATAATGTGCTGTGTCCAGGTTGGTTCATCAGGTGCTCTGCTATGGCTGACTTCTCTGGTTGGATTAGTCTGGATTTGTGTTCAACACACATCCCTTCCAAAATAATTTTAAAAATTGTCATTCAATTGCCTTTCTATCTATATACTGTGCCCTCCTTTGATTGTGTTCAAGCATGGCATATATACATAGTAAAGGCAGGTAAAGTTTTTCCCCCTGACATTAAGTCCAGTCGTATCCGATTCAGGGGGTTAGTGTTCATCTCCATTTCTAAGCCAAAGAGCCGGCATTGTCTGTAGGTCATGTAGCCATAGGCATGACTGCATGGAGCGTCATTACCTTCCTGCTGGAGCAGTACCTATTGATCTACTCACATTTGCATTTTTTCAAACTGCTAGGTTGGCAGAAGCTGGGGCTAACAGCGGGTGCTCACTCTGCTCCCCGAATTCGAACTTGGGACCTTTCGGTCTGCAAGTTCATCAGCTCAGCACTTTAACACCGAGCCCCTTTACCATATATACATATCTATAAGCGAATCCTTTCTATCAACATATTGCCATTTTATTTTAACCTTCTGGGGTGGATTTTCTAGCTGAAACCCCACATTTATTTTAAACCGCCCTGAGTCCCATCCGGGAGATAGGGTGGTATATAAATAAAGTTTTATTATTATTATTATTAAAGCCAGGTAATAAAAGGTATGTGTGCCTGGTTAGATACAGATCCATCGAACCACGTCGGAGCTTTTGTGTCACAAACAAACGAACAAAGCAATAAACACACATACAGTAGTAATAATAATAATAATAATAATAATAATAAATCTTTATATATCCCACTTTTATTCCTCACGGGACCCAAAGTGGCTTACAACGTATTATAATCACATTAGAAATATTCAGAGTACATCACAATAAAAATATAAGCATAATAGAATAAACAAATTAAGAAAAATAACTACAGTATACATTCAAGTTCATGGGATATCATATCGAGACATATATTGCACTCTACTCCTGTCCATAACATATGATGTTCCTGTCAATCCAGATTAGTTTTCTTCACTAAATGCTTGTTTATACTTTGACTTAGATATCTATAGATGTGAATATAAATAATGTATAATATACCGTATATACTCAAGTATAAGCCGACCTGAGTATAAGCCGAGGCGCCTAATTTTACCACAAAAAACTGGGAAAACATTGACTCCAGTATAAGCCAAGGGTGGTAAATTTCAGAAATAAAAATAGATATCAATAAAATTACATTAATTGAGGCCTCAGTAGGTTAAATGTTTTTGAATATTTACATAAAGCTCAAATGTAAGACAAGACTGTCCAACTCTGATCAAATCATTATTCTCATCTTCTTCAATGTAAATGTGCTTACGTATCCTTTTAATAATAATAGAGTAAAATAATACATGTAATAATAATAGTAATAATAAATAGAGTAAAATAATAATAATAATAATAATAAATAGAGTAAAATAATACATGTAATAGAGTAAAATTATAAATGCAATAATAAGATCAGAGTGAAATAATAAATGTATTAATAATTAAAAATAGAGTAAAATAAATGTGATAGTAGCAACAATAATACAGAAAAATAATAAATGTACCATATATTCTCGAGTGTAAGCTTACCCAAATATAAGCCAACCAGGACCCTCACCCGAGTATAAGCTGAGGGGGGTTTTTTCAGTCTTAAAAAAAGGGCTGAAAAACTAGGCTTATACTCGGGTATATACAGTAATAATAATAATAATAATAATAATAATAATAATAATAATAATTATTATTATTATTATTTATAAATATGAGATAGCAGGCTCTTTGCTCCAGCTTGCTTGCCTACAGACGAAGCCCAGTTTTCCTTGGCTGCCCTTTGCACATTTGTCATATTTGCAGCGTTGAGTGTAAACAACCGAGGGATCCAGGCCAAAAAAATGCACCTGGGATTACAACTTTCTCCTTGAAAAGTTCACCAATCTGTCAAGAAAGGTTATGCATTGGGACAAGTGTGCCATTTTCCCTCGAGGAACATATAATGTGCGAAAGGGAAGCATTGCCTTCAGGGCGGCAACGCAAACACAAAAAGTTTTTGTCTTGTGCCACTTGCACTAAATGCAGATTCAAAACTGTGTTTCGATCATCTGGTGAAATATAAAATAGCTTTATGGTATGTGTGTATTTTATATTGTGCTCAACAATACTAATGGGATGCATATTGTTGATTTTTTTTTCTTATTTAATATATTTTTTTATTAAGGTCCTTTAATACAGTGCTTAAAAAAAAAGAGCTTGGGGGGGGGGGGAATCACTTTTTGCATATTGTTGATTTTTATGGCAGAGGTTGTGGGGCGGTGGAGATGTAAACATGGACCGCAATTTGCTCCCGGGCCGGGCTTTGCACATGACCGCCGTAGATGCACCATCAAAATAATGTATTGCTCTGTCGTTATTTTTGAAGGAACCAAGGAGGACACGTGGGCCAGTGGCTGAACCCGGAGAAGTGACCTTTGAAGACGTGGCGGTCAGTTTCTCATCGGAGGAATGGTCCGCCTTGCAGGGCTGGCAGAAGGCGCTGCACAAAGAAGTGATGCTGGAGAACTACTCTCTGCTGCTTACTTTAGGTAAAACTCCTTTTTTGGATGTTGCCAAGGCAAGGAGAGGGGCTAATACAGGCATGGGCAAATATATCTTGGATGCTAAGCAGGGTCCGCCTTGGTTGGTGTTTGGATGGGAGACCGAGTGTTGCCTTTTAATGTCACAGCTCCGTGAAACACACCACACTTTTTTCACATGCAGGTCATTCCATCCCGTCAATGGAGTTTTCCTGCTTAATCTCTCAACTGGAAGGGACCATTGAGGGCCAGAAACTTGGCTGGGCTGTTGGAGAAGAGGAATGCGGAGGTAAGAAGTAATAGATGCTGTCAACAAATTGCTTTTGTTGTGATGCTTCCATACAAGAGAGTTGCTATTTGGTAGGAGTTGACTTATGCTCGTCTCCACTGCCATTATAATGCAGATTGGGCTGTGTTTCATGGTCATATCATCCAGTGCAATGCAATTAAACTGCATTATACAAATCTACACTGAGCATATAATGCTGTTCAATCTGCATTATAACAACCACCATAATAATAACAATAATAGCAACAATAATAAATAGCCGGGCTGTGGCGCAGCTGGCTAGTAACCAGCTGCAATAAATCACTACTGACCGAGAGGTCATGAGTTCGAACCCCGGGTCGGGTTAAGCCTCCGACCATTAATAGCCCCGGCTTGCTGTTGACCTATGCAGCCCCGAAAGACAGTTGCATCTGTCAAGTAGGGAAATTTAGGTACGCTTTATGCGGGAGGCTAATTTAACTAATTTACAACACCATAAAACTGCCAGCAAAACACGAGGAAAGGAATGAGGAAGTACAGCCACTACTGGACGGTGAAGCAACAGCTCCCCCTGTGGCCGGAATCGTGAAGCTGGAAAAATGTTAAAAATGCCTCTGTGTCTGTCTAAACTGAATGTTGTTTGTCTGTTGGCATTGAATGTTTACCTTGTATGTGTTCATTGTAATCTGCCCTGAGTCCCCTTCGGGGTGAGAAAGAAGGGCGGAATATAAATACTGTAAATAAATACATAAATAAATAAATGAAATACTTTATTTATATCCCGCTCCATCTCCCGAAGGCACTCGGGATTGAACTGGATTATAAGGCTGTGTAGACTCATAGAACCCAGTTCAATCTGCATTATATGAGCTCCACATTGTCCATCATAATGCAGTTCAAGTGTCAATGGGGCCTGGGTGGCACTTCAACCAGCCCAGCATTAAATAGGGTTGCATCTACACAACCAAATTAATGCAGTTTGACACTCTTTTCAACTGCCATGGCTCAATGCTATGGAAATAGGGGATTTGTAGTTTAGTCAGCCTTCTTTGCCAAAGAGTGTTGGTGTCTCGCCAAACTACAACTCCTAGAATCCCATAGCATTGAGTTATGCCTGTTAAAGTGGGCCCATCAATTTTAATATGTATGCTATAGAAAAATGTTTTATTCGTATTTTTTTATAGAAATATACATTTTAATACGTGAATTTATAGAATTTTTACAATGTTCATGTGTTTTAATTATGCTGTGAGCTGCCTCAAGCCCCAAGGAGAGGCGGGTAAGAAATATTATTATTATTATTTATATTTATATATATATACCCTGCTTTATCTCTCCCGCAGGAGACTCAAAGCAGCTTGACATAAAAGCATCAGCATACCATTTAACATATTTTTATTTATATTATTATTAATATTATTATTTAAATATAAGATTTATTGATGCCCCACTTTCTCTCACCCGAAGGCGACTCAAAGCAGCTTAACATAAAAGCATCATATAATTTAAACTATACGAATATGCAAACATTAAAAAAGGATTACATATAAACAGTATGTTTTTTAAAAAAATCACAGTTAAAAACCTCTAATAAAATTATTATTATTTGCATTTCCATACGAAATCCAGATTATTGCTCTGACTTGGATTATATGGCAGTGTAGACTTAAGATGGGTGTACACTACCATAATAATAATAATAATAATAATAATAATAATAATAATAATAATAATAATACGAACATGTCTATCTTGTTTGCTGTGTCATAATAAAATAATAATAATAATAGCAACAACAACAATAACAACAACAACAACTCAGGGCAGCTAACCTGGTGTCAAGCCCAGGCAATACAATAAAACAAAATAAAATACATACATGACATGTATCATCAGCAGATAAAAATGCAACAAAGTAAAACCCAATATATACAATAACATGGTAAATCAGTAAAATAGTAACAATAACATAATAAAACATAGTATAAAACAAAACAGGAATTAAACGAAAGTGAACTGGGCCATAGTGCAAGGAGTGAAACCATATACCGTATATACTCGAGTATAAGCCGACCCGAATATAAGCCGAGGCACCTAATTTTACTACAAAAAAACTGGGAAAACATTGACTCAAGTATAAGCCGAGGGTGGTAAATTTCAGAAATAAAAATAGATACCAATAAAATTACATTAATTGAGGCATCAGTAGGTTAAATGTTTTTGAATATTGACATCAAGCTCAAATTTAAGATAAGACTGTCCAACTCTGATCAAATCATGATTCTCATCTTCTTCAATGTAAATGTGCTTATGTATCCTTTTAATAATAATAGAGTAAAATAATACATGTAATAATAATAATAATAATAAATACAGGAAAATAACACAAGTAATAATAAATAGAGTAAAATAGTAAATGCAATAATAATAAGATCAGAGTGAAATAATAAATGTGCTATTAATAATAATAAAAATAGAGTAAAATAAATGTAATAGTAGCAACAATAATAGAGAAAAATAATAAATGTATTAATACAAATAATAATAGAGAAGAACAATAAATGTACCATATATTCTCGAGTATAAGCTGACCCAAATATAAGCCAACCAGGATCCTCACACGAGTATAAGCTGAGGGGGGCTTTTTCAGTCTTAAAAAAAGGGCTGAAAAACTAGGCTTATACTTGAGTATATACAGTAATCCAGATCATTAAAGTGGATAATCCAGATTATCTGCCTTGATCTGGATTATATAAAGCCCCTTCCATGCTGCCATAAAATCCAGATTGTCAAAGAATATAATCCACATCATCTGCTTTGGGCTGGATTTGCCAGTTCATATCAGATAATCTGGATTTTATGTGGCAGTGTAGATGGGGCCTCATCTGGTCTAGTTCAAACCGGATTATCTGATTGGATAGTCTGGATTATATGGCAGTGTAGACCCAGCCTTCCTCTTCTTGTTGCAGGTGGAATTGTTTCTGACCAGCATTTGCCTTTTTTGCTTTCAGGTGACCTCTCTTTCCCCAAGGATGTGGATACACCCTGGCACCTCGATGTTGACCCCAAGACTGACCGGTGCTTGACCCCAGCCAGCGACGGAGAGGGTAGACGTAATGATTTCATGTCTGTCTATTGGGAGCTAAAGGGCACTTTGCTCTTCAGTTCAGGCAACGTGGCTTTAAAATTACAGACAGGCCTGGGTTCTCTAGTGATTTACTTTGAATCGAATTATATGAGTCTACACTCCCATATAACCTAGTTCAAATCTGAATCCACACACTGGATTATATGACAGTGTAGACGGGACCGAAGACAAAGACAGAAATTCCAGGGTAGACGTAATGATTTCATGTCTGTCTATTGGGAGCTGATGGGCATTTTGCTCTTTAATTCAGGCAACGTGGCTTTAAAGTTACAGACAGGTCTGGGTTCTCTAGTGATTTACTTTGAACCGAATTATATGAGTCTACACTGCCATATAACCCAGTTCAAATCTGAATCCACACACTGGATTATATGACAGTGTAGACGGGGCCGAAGACAAAGACAAAAATTTCAGGGTAGACGTAATGATTTCATGTCTGTCTATTGGGAGCTAATGAGCACTATGCTCTTCAATTCAGGCAATGTGGCTTTGAAGTTACAGACGGGTCCGGGTTCTCTAGTGATTTACTTTGAATCGAATTATATGAGTCTACACTGCTATATAACCCAGTTCAAATCTGAATCCACATACTGGATTATATGACAGTGTAGACGGGGCCGAAGACAAAGACAAAAATTTCAGGGTAGACGTAATGATTTCATGTCTGTCTATTGGGAGCTAATGAGCACTATGCTCTTCAATTCAGGCAATGTGGCTTTGAAGTTACAGACGGGTCCGGGTTCTCTAGTGATTTACTTTGAACCGAATTATATGAGTCTACACTGCCATATAACCCAGTTCAAATCTGAATCCACACACTGGATTATATGACAGCGTAGACGGGGCCGAAGAAAAAGACAAAAATTCCAGGGGAGACGTAATGATTTCATGTCTGTCTATTGGGAGCTAACGGGCACTTTGCTCTTCAGTTCAGGCAACATGGCTTTAAAGTTACAGACAGGCCTGGGTTCTCTAGTGATTTACTTTGAACTGAATCATATGGGTGCACTGCCATATAACCCAGTTCAAATCTGAATCCACAAGATGGATTACATGGCAGTGTAGACGGGGCCGAAGAAAAAGACAAAAATTCCAGGGGAGACATAATGATTTCATGTCTGTCTATTGGGAGCTAATGAGCACTATGCTCTTCAATTCAGGCAATGTGGCTTTGAAGTTACAGACAGGCCTGGGTTCTCTAGTGATTTACTTTGAACTGAATCATATGGGTGCACTGCCATATAATCCAGTTCAAATCTGAATCCACAAACTGGATTATATGACAGCGTAGACGGGGCCGAAGACAAAGACAAAAATTCCAGGGGAGACATAATGATTTCATGTCTGTCTATTGGGAGCTAACGGGCACTTTGCTCTTCAGTTCAGGCAACGTGGCTTTAAAGTTACAGACAGGCCTGGGTTCTCTAGTGATTTACTTTGAACTGAATCATATGGGTGCACTGCCATATAACCCAGTTCAAATCTGAATCCACAAGATGGATTACATGGCAGTGTAGACGGGGCCGAAGAAAAAGACAAAAATTCCAGGGGAGACGTAATGATTTCATGTCTGTCTATTGGGAGCTAAAGGGCACTTTGCTCTTCAGTTCAGGCAACGTGGCTTTAAAGTTACAGACAGGCCTGGGTTCGCTAGTGATTTACTTTGAACTGAATCATATGGGTGCACTGCCATATAATCCAGTTCAAATCTGAATCCACAACCTGGATTATATGACAGCGTAGACGGGGCCGAAGACAAAGACAAAAATTCCAGGGGAGACGTAATGATTTCATGTCTGTCTATTGGGAGCTAAAGGGCACTTTGCTCTTCAGTTCAAGCAACATGGCCTTGGGTTCGCTAGTTCATATCATGGTTTTGGGATTCAAGTATTCTGGGAAACTGCATTGGATGTTCACTCATGTCATGTAGTGATTGACATGTAATTTCGTGTGCAATAATAGCACAGTGACAAGAAAGACTATTGTACTCTATTGAACTGCAATATGTGAGTCTCCCGTGACCCTATAATGCAGGTAAGAACAAGATAATAATAAATCCTTTAGACCAGGCATGGGCCAACTTGGGCCCTCCAGGTGTTTTGGACTCCAACTCCCACCATTCCTAACCGCCGGTAGGCGGTTAGGAATGGTGGGAGTTGGAGTCCAAAACACCTGGAGGGCCCAAGTTGGCCCATGCCTGGTCTGTACTAACAATTTTTCCAATTCTCTTCCCCGAACAGGTGAGTGCCAGAGCAGCCTCCACCTCTGCGCCCTCATGAAGCTCGTCCAGGAGATCCCCGAGTTCCTCGGCGGGCAAAACAAAGCCCCCCAAGACCCCGTTTCGGCTTCAGACGCCGATGACAACGAGGCCAATAAAGCGCCCATCGCCGTAAATGGTCACGGTGAGTGAGTGAGCAAGCCAGGTTGCTTCTGTTTCCGGCGGCGTTCTCCTGCAAAATCAATCCGCTCTGGGTTTTAGTGCAAACTTGGGAAGAGTTCTGCCCAGAGAATCATGGGTCCCGCAGCCTATTTAAAATCTCAGGACATTCTTGGGGATTTTATATCGCAATGTAGAAGGGGCTTTAATGTTATTTCCTTATCTTAGATTATCTTGCAGTGTAGACTCATATTATCTAATCTTGGATCAGATTTTGGGATTTAAGGCGGTGTAAATCTAGCCTGAGCCCCTGGTGGCACAGCGAGTTACACTACTGAGCTGCTGAACTTGCTGACCGGAAGGTTGGCGGTTTGAATCCAGGGAATGGGGAGAGCTCCCACTGTTAGCCCCAGCTTCTGACAACCTAGCAGTTCGAAAACATACAAATATGAGTAGATCAATAGGTACGACTCCGGCAGGAAGGTACCAATGCTCCACGCAGTCATGCCAGTGGCCACACGACCTTGGAGGTGTCTATGGACAACGCCGGCGCTTCGTCTTAGAAACGGAGATGAGCACCAACCCCCAGAGTCGGACACGACTATATTTCATTTATTTATTTACAGTATTAATATTCCGCCCTTTTTTCTCACCCCGAAGGCGACTCAGGGCGGATCGCAGTGCACATATACATGGCAAACATTCAATGCCATTAGACAAACAACACAGACAGAAAGACACAGAGGCTATTTAACCTTCTCTAGCTTCCTGCGGGTCTGCTCGATTCCGGCTACAGGGGGAGCTGCTGCTTAATCATCCACTGTGACACCGAGTCCTTGATGGATTACTTCCTCATCCCTGTCCAAATGTTGCTGGATGATTTTTATGGTGTTGTAAATTAGTTAAATCAGCCTCTCCACATAAGTGGTACCTACATTTCCTACTTGATAGATGCAACTACAGTAGAGTCTCACTTATTTATTTTATTTATTTACAGCATTTATATTCTGCCCTTCTCACCCCGAAGGGGACTCAACTTATCCAACATAAACGGGCCGGCAGAATGTTGGATAAGCGAATATGTTGGATAATAAGGAGGCATTAAGGAAAAGCCTATTAAACATCAAATTAGGTTATGATTTTACAAACTAAGCACCAAAACATCATGTTATACAACAAATTTGACAGAAAAAGTAGTTCAATACGCAGTAATGCTATGTAGTAATTACTGTAGTTAAAAATTTAGCACCAAAATATCATGATGTATTGAAAACATTGACTACAAAAATGCGTTGGATAATCCAGAACGTTGGATAAGCGAGTGTTGGATAAGTGGGACTCTACTTTATTTTTCAGGTTGCTTAGGTCAACAACGAGCAGGGCTATTTTTTATTTTAATGGTCAGGTGCTCACTCCAACACAGGCTGGCCTCGAACCCATGACCTCTTGGTCATAGTATATGTATATTTGTATATACAGTAGAGTCTCACTTATCCAACACTCGCTTATCCAACGTTCTGGATTATCCAACACATTTTTGTAGTCAATGTTTTCAATATATCGTGATATTTTGGTGCTAAATTCATAAATACAGTAATTACTACATAGCATTACTGCGTATTGAACTACTTTTTCTGCCAAATTTGTTGTCTAACATGATGTTTTGGTGCTTCATTTGTAAAATCATAACCTAATTTGATGATTAATAGGCTTTTCCTTAATGCCTCCTTATTATCCAACATATTCGCTTATCCAACATTCTGCCGGCCCGTTTATGTTGGATAAGTGAGACTCTACTGTACATTTAAATGTATAATTATGTATGTATATTTAAATGTATAATTATGTATATTTTAATGGATATTCTTAATTTTATTGTAATTTTTAATCTTGATGGAGTTTTAAATTTGACGACAACTGTTTTTAATGTGTATGTTTATATTGTAAGCCGCCCTGAGTCCCCTGATGGGTGAGAAGGGCGGGGTAGAAGTGATGTAATAAATAAATAAAATAAATAGTGATTTATTGCAGCTGGCTACTAACCAGCCTGCGCCACAGCCCAGCCCGTTCAACACCACTTTGATTCATATACAATGTCCCTGTTCCGATTCACATACAAATTCAACTTAAGGACAAACCTACAGAAACTATCTTGTTCGTCACTTGGGGACTGACTGTATGTGTTTTGTGCTTGAAGAGAAAGATACAGAGCAAAAGGAGAGCCAATGGGACCCTTTGGTGGCCCCGAGTCCGGATTCTGGCCCCGTTGAGGAAGAAGGTGCAGAGACCCAAACCCAAGACACCTGTTGCAAAGGTGAGTCTCCAAAGCACAGAGGAAAGGGCCCATTACACCAGGGGTCCCCAAACTAAGGCCCGGGGGCCGGATGCGGCCCTCCAAGGTCATTTTCCTGGCCCCCGCCCTCAGTTTTATAATATAATATTTTTATATCAGTTTTAATAATATAATATATTGTATATACATATAATGTTGATAATATTATGTTATACAATATAACTAATAATAATGCCATATAATAATATTAATTATATGTTATATATTACGTATTATATAATAGTATAGTGGTATAGTTCAATATAGTAATATATAATGCTAATATTGTGCTATGCTAATAATATAATAAATTGTATGTACATACAGCTGCTCTGAGTCCCCTTCAGGGTGGGAAGGGTGGGATATAAATGTAGTAAATAAATGCAGTAAATAAATAATTAATTTTAGGCTTAGGCTTGGCCAAAGTCTGAAATGACTTGAAGTCACACAACAACAACAATCCTAATTAACTTGACTTTCTCATTGGCCAGAAGCAGGCCTACACTTTCCATTGAAATCCTGATAGGTTTATGATGGTTAAAATTGTTTTCATTTTTAAATATTGTATTGTTCTTTCGTCGTTGTTGTTGTTGCACTACAAATAAGACATGTGCAGTATGCATAGGAATTTGTTTGTATTTTTTTTCAAATGATAATTCGGCCCCTCAACAGTCTGAAGGATTATGGACCGGCCCTCTGCTTCAAAAGTTTGAGGACCCCTGCATTACACTATGTGACATGAGTTTTGTTCCCAGGTTATCTATGTCATTTCCTAATTGGCGCTATTGTAAAAACTTGGGAAAAGTTTATTAAACTGCAAAAAACGTCACTGTAGAAGGGACACCCTGCAGCACATTTTGCTCTAGTCTTGCAATGAATATCTCATCAAGCCTCCACCTGTTCAACATAGTTTCTGCCACAAAAACAAAGTTTGGGGAGTATAATAACTATTTCCAAAGTAATTACCGCACAATTAAACAGGAAACAACACCTCCAAGCCAGGAACATGACAACTTTGCCTTTGCGGGAGGGACACCCTGCGGCATGTTTTGCTCTAGTTTTCCAATGAACGTGGAGTCCCAAACCATTCCTATCATTCCATTGCATTGAGCCACAGCAGTGCAAGTGGTGCCAGACTGCATTCATTCCACAGTGTAGAACAGGGGTCCCCAAACTAAGGCCCGGGGGCCGGATGCGGCCCTCCAAGGTCATTTACCTGGCCCCCGCCCTCAGTTTTATAATATAATATTTTTATATCATTTTAAATAATATTATATATTGTATATAATATAATATTGATAATAATATTATGTTATACAATATAATACTAATAATAATACCATATAATAATATTAATTATATGTTGTATATTACATATAATATTACAGTATAGTGATATAGTTCAATATAGTAATAGATAATGCTAATATTGTACTGTGCTAATAATATAATATACTAGCTGTGCCCGGCCACGCGTTGCTGTGGCAAAGTGGTGGTGGTATTGGTTAAAAATTGTTGTGTAATTTTTATTTGACGTTATTTGTATTTTTTAATTAATTTTATTGTAAGTTATCTTTTTATTTATTATATTTTATTATTTTCTTGTATTATTTTTAGTTATTTTCTGTTATTATAGTATTTTATTGTATTGATTTTTTAGTGTTTTTAATTATTTTATAGTGTTTTTATTATTTTTTATTGGGTTGCTAGGAGACCAAGTTGGAGGAGCTTAGCCTTCTAACTTGCAGCAATTGAATAAAAACAATTATTCCTCTCCCTCTAATTAGGACTTTATTTTTCTTTTCTTTTTGTTGTATCAACCTAGAGGCGTGGATGATGGGTTGTGTTGTCAGATTTCGAGGTTGGGGGGCCTGTAGTTTTGTTGTTTTGTTGGTCGCCGTGATGCCATCACTCATTTATATATATATATACTAGCTGTGCCCGGCCACGCGTTGCTGTGGCAAAGTGGTGGTGGTATTGGTTAAAAATTGTTGTGTAATTTTTATTTGACGTTATTTGTATTTTTTAATTAATTTTATTGTAAGTTATCTTTTTATTTATTATATTTTATTATTTTCTTGTATTATTTTTTAGTTATTTTCTGTTATTATAGTATTTTATTGTATTGATTTTTTAGTGTTTTTAACTATTTTATAGTGTTTTTATTATTTTTTATTGGGTTGCTAGGAGACCAAGTTGGAGGAGCTTAGCCTTCTAACTGGCAGCAATTGGATAAAAGCAATTATTGTCTTTGCTGGCAGCATGCTTTACTCTAGTTTTTCTAATTAATATGGAGTCTCAACTATTTTCAAAGTCAGGACTGCACAATTACACAGGAAATGACACTTTCAAACCAGGAACAGAACAAATCAGAATCCAAAACACTATAATTCCAATGCATTGAGCCATGGCAGCACAAGTGGTGTCCAAATGTATTCATTTTACAGTGTAGAAAATGCATCCTTGGTGTAATAATGCATCCTGTGTTTGTTGTAGAAGACACAACTTTGGCGGGATCCCTGGTTCACGAGGAAGAGGAGGATATGAAATGCGGAAAGCAAGAAAATCCGGGCGGATTTGCAAGCGGAGGCGTTGAACCAAGCAGGGCAAAAGCTGGTGTAGAAGAACATTCCCATAAAGGTAAACGTCAATGGAAGAAAGATTATATTTGTCTTCACCAGGCATGGGCCAACTTGGGCCCTCCGGGTGTTTTGGACTCCAACTCCCACCATTCCTAACCGCCTACCGGCGGTTAGGAATGGTGGGAGTTGGAGTCCAAAACACCCGGAGGGCCCAAGTTGGCCCATGCCTGGTCTTTACTTTTAATGTTCAGACTAAAATCCGGAACAGATTCCTCCCTCTTCTCTCGTTCCTGCTTTTATTTAGGAAGCAAAGCGGAAGAGAAGCCCCTGCGCGGCCTCCTGAAGTGCCTAAAGAACCTCATTGTCCATCATCCCCAACCCGTGTCCCACAGAGAGACCCCCGTCCAGAGGAGGGAAGTGGGGAGCGGAGGGTCCCCCCCCATCCAAGGTGAGTTGTTTCCAAATTGCATTTTGAATGTATAAACGCCGGAATGACAAGGATTGAACTAGGGCAATGATGGGCAAGCTTTTGCACTTGGTGTGTCAAAATTCACCAAAAAACCTAGCATGACTTGGGTGGTGTGTCACTTCGAGAAAAAACCCATAATTTCGCACTATGTATAGTTTAAATAACAAAAATGTATAATCTATATATATAAAAGAGTAATGGCATCAGGGCGACGCACAAAACAAGAAAACTACAGGGCCCCCAACCTTGAAATTTGACAACACAACGCATCATCCACACCTCTAGGTTGATACAACAAAAAGAAAAGAAAAATAAAGTCCTAATTAGAGGGAGAGGAAGAATTGTTTTTATCCAATTGCTGCCAGTTAGAGGGCTAAGCTCTGCACATAGACCCCCTCTACCCTCACCACTTTCACAGTACACAAACAACCAAATGCATACTAAACATAAAAACAACCATACAACAGACATTCAATACCACCACAACCTCAACAAATTCTCACCAACACCACCAGACAATACCACAGCAACGCGTGGCCAGGCACAGCTAGTTGTAATATATAACTGTATTTAATAAATCAAAAACTATTTACTACCATTATTTCCATGTACAACCATCTATGGTACCTCTTGCAGTTTCCACACTGATTTCTCTCGGTTGTAGTTTCAATGTAGTCATGAATAATGAATAATAATATAATAGTAATAATATGATAATATACTACAATAATAATAGAATAATAGTAGAATGATATAATGATAATCTCTCTCTCTCTATATATAAATGTAATGTGCATAATTCCCATAAAGTAAACAACAAAACCACTGGACCAAATCACACCGAATTTGGCCACAAAAGACATAGACACCCAATGAATCTACATGCGGCAGCGTGTCAGCAAAAATGGCTAGGCGTGTCAGTGCCGACACGCGTGTCATAGGTTGGCTATCACTGAACTAGGGCCAAAACATTCAGATGGTTTGTATTCATATGACTCATGGGTTGTATTGATTTACAGTAACAACCACAAGAGCACACTCAAATTGTTTGTATTAATATTAGTCATGGGTTGTATTAATTTATAACAATAATAATAACAACAATAAAAATAAATTGATCGATCTTGATCTTTCAATATTATCAATCAATAATCAATCTTGATCTCAATATTATTGATCAATAATCGATCAATCTTGATCTCTCAATATTATCGATCAATAATCAATCAATCTTGGTCTCAATATTATCGATCGATAATCGATCAGTCTCGATCTCTCAGTTTTACCTATTGATGATGGATCAATCCTGATCTCTTATTTTTAGTGATCAATAATCTATCAGACTTGCTTTCTCAATATCATCAATCAATAATCGATCAATCTTGGTCCCTCAACATTATCGATCAATAATCAATGAATCTTGATCCTTCAACATTATCAATCAGTAATCAATCTTGATCTCTCAACATTATTGATCGATAATTGGTCAGTCTTGATCTCTCAATATTATTGATCAATAATTGAACAATCTTGATCCCTCAATATTATCGGTAAGTAATCGATCAATCTTGATCCCTCAATATTATCGATCAATAATGATCAATCTTGATCCTTCAGCTTTATCGATCAATAATGATCAATCTTGATCCCTCAATATTATTGATCAATAATCGATCAGTCTTGATCTCTCAGTATTATTGATCAATAATCAATCAATCTTGATCCCTCTATATTACTGATCAATAATCGATCAATCTTGATCTCTCACCATTATTGATCAATAATTGATCAATCTAGATCTCTCAGTATTATTGATCAATAATCAATCAATCTTGATCTCTCAACATTATCAATCAATAATAAATCAATCTTGATCCCTCAATATTATCGATCAGTAATCAATCAATCTCTCTGGGGATTTCTAGGTCCTCCAGTGCACTTTTTACTCAAGATTCGTATAGAAAATATATTATCCAAATCCATGAATAATAATAGTCTCTGCCAAAGTCAGATGTGCAAAAATGGGAAGGTCTGTTTTGTTTTAATTTCCTAATTAAATGTCCTAATTGTACATGTTTTATGCAGTTAAAACTGAAGCCACGGAAGAGGAGCATCTTGCCCATCATCCACAACAGGAAGGAACTGGTCTTCCCATTAATCCCAATGGCAAACCCTTCATTTCCCAGAAAGAGGGCTCTCCGCTTTCAAGAGGTAAGTTTTCTATTAGCATTAATAATATTAATTAAAAATAATAAAAAGTTGACATGTTATATAAATTGCTGTAACCATACTATAAAAACCTTTGTTTTTGAGCCTTAAAAGGGACAAATTTTGAGCCTTAAAAGGGAAAAAAGGGATATTATATTCTAGGCATAAATACTGTACCTTGGTTTTCCTCTGAAGTTGATGGAGCTTCGGGTTATAGTCTGAACTGGATTTGTTTTAAAGGGAAGGCTCAAATTCTTGGAGAGATTCTGTAGGTTTCAGAATAATGCCTGGCATGTATTACTGTTATTTTTATTACATTATTATTGTTGTTTATTATTTTATTTATATTATGATTATGATTATTATATATCCTATTGCGCCAAATTGCTGTGTGTGTGTGTGTGTGTAAAGAAATCCTTGCAAAAGTTGTTTGCGAGAGATCTCTGCAAAAGAGCGCAGCTTTTTGCAGAGGCAAAGCCACGCCTCAAACAATGTATCTGTTTGCTGGCAGATGGCTGGTTTTGTCAGTTGGTAATTTGAGCTTGCAGGGAGAGCACAGAAAAGACAGGCTCTCTAGCTACGGTCAAGTAGCAGTTTAAATATGCCATGCTGGGTATATAGAATGCTGATTGATTAGTTATTGATCCTATGCAGCTACAAGGACATTGTACGATTGCTGAACTGTTTATCTAACTTCAACTCAACAAGTAAAGTTTCTTTGTTCTTTCAATTCCTCTGCCTGGTCTGTGTTAACTGGACGCTGCTGGTTCCGCTATACACACACCTGCTAACATATCCTCCTTTTATATCTGTGACTGAGTCACAAAGTAGATTCAACACCCTGACTTCATGGTGAGTATCCAATGCAAAACCTTGTGTTCCTTTCTTATTTGGAATTTCGGCAGTGAAAGTCAAGCGGGAGACGGACAGCCCTCCTCTTCGATACCCAAATGGACTCGGATCCAATAATATCCCCAGAATCATCGACCAAGGAAAGAGATCCTTGGGCCTCAAAAGTAAGACCGATCATTTCTGGGTGGTTGAATGGAAAAAGCATAGGATGGACTAGATGACCTTTGGGGTCCCCAATGTATTATGAACTGCCTTGGTTGGGCTGTCTTCTTTGGCCGTCTTTATAAGCACAATGCTTATGGCCTTCTGTAGGGAAGGCTTTGATTGTGTTTCCTTGCATGGTAGAATAGGCTTGGATTGGATGATCTTTGGGGTCCCCTTCCAACTCTAGTGGATGTAGAACTGCCTTGAAAGGTGTTGGACTGTAAACAAAGTCTATATTCATCTATTGCGAGGACTTTTATTGTGTCTTCCGTCCTGGCAGAAAGTTGGGATAGATGACCTTTGGGTTCCCCTTCCCATGCTGAGAGTGTGCATTACACTATGGCCCCTTCTACACTGCCATACAAAATCCACATGATCTGCTTTGAACTGGATTATATGGCAGTGTAGACTCAGACTATATGAGATATTCATTGAAATAATAGAGCAAAAGGTGCTGCAGGTTGTTGCCCTTCCCGCATAAACAAAGTTTTGCAAGTTTAATAAATTTTTCCCATGTTTTTATGATAGAACCAATTAGGAAATTATATTCATAACAAAGGAACAAAAGATTTATTACATAACTAGCTGTGCCCGGCCACGTGTTGCTGTGGCTTATGGGAATCCTTTGTTCACCAGGTGGAATAGCAGTGAATAGCCTTGCAGCCTCAAAGCCTGTCCGTTTCCTTCTTATGCGAATCCTTGTTTGGTGAGCTGGAATAGGATTGCTGCTTGGAAGGCTGGGTACTTGCGTTCTAGGGGAATGGTTTTTTTTGGCCAATTTGAATTGCACTGAATAGCCTTGCTGCTTGCAAGCCTGGCTGCTTTCTACCTTGTGGAATCCTTGGTGGGCCAGGTTGAATAGCAATGAATAGTCTCAGTGCGGCAAGTATGAATGCTGCAATTAGTCACCTTGATTAGCATTTAATGACCTTGCAGCTTCAAAGCCTGGCTGCTTCCTGCCTGGGGGAATCCTTTGTTGAGAGCTGTTAGCTGGCCCTGGTTGTTTCCTTTCTGGAATTCCCTGTTTTCAGAATGTTGCTCTTTATTTACTGCCCTGATTTTAGAGATTATATTGTTTTGTATTATTATACCACAGTAATTTTAGATACTATATTTATAAGCTTAGATTATTTGCTTAGAACTGGATTATATGAGGCCCCTTCTACACTGCCATATAATCCAGTTCAAATCAGATCATTATAGGCAGTGTGGAAGAGGCCTGAGTGAAGAGCTCCATTGTGGCTGAGTGGGTTGCTAGGAGACGACGTGGCCGGCGCTTACCCTTCTAACTGGCAGCTAGGGGAAAAAATGGCTTTTCCTGGTCCTCTAATTTGGACTATATTTTTCTAGCGTTTTTTTGTTTTTGTTTGAAAGATGTATCTTTTGTGGCTAAATTTGGTGTGATTTGTTTCAGTGGTTTAGTTGTTTACTCCATAGTAAAACCCACATTACATTTTTATATATATACTAGTTGTGCCCGGCCACGCGTTGCTGTGGCAAAGTGGTGGTGGTATTGGTTAAAAATTGTTGTGTAATTTTTATTTGACGTTATTTGCATTTTTTATTAATTTTATTGTAAGTTATATTTTTATTTATTATATTTTATTATTTTCTTGTATTATTTTTAGTTATTTTCTGTTATTATAGTATTTTATTGTATTAATTTTTAGTGTTTTTTATTATTTTTTATTGGGTTGCTAGGAGACCAAGTTGGAGGAGCTTAGCCTTCTAACTGGCAGCAATTGGGTAAAAGCAATTATTCTTCTCTTTCTAATTAGGACTTGATTTTTCTTTTCTTGTTGTTGTATCAACCTAGAGGCGTGGAAGATGGGTTGTGTTGTCAAATTTCGAGGTTGGGGGGCCTGTAGTTTTGTTGTTTTGTGGGTCGCCATGATGCCATCACTCTTTTATATATATAGACTAGCTTGGAGACCCGGCGATGCCCGGGTGATTTGAGAAAGGCATTGTTTGCCTGTGTTCCAAGTGTAGCCTATATCCAATGTCAGGTGGGTTCAGTGGGTGCGGGTGAGCTCCAACTCCCATATGCAAGTCCCATCGTCCAGTGTCCATCCCCCTCCAAACAGAGCCAGGATGCAGAATAGGTCATGAGGGCTCCATGTACCGTGTTTGGTCTTGATCAGTCATTTGTGTGGGTCGCGGTGCTGTCAGGAAGTGAGTGAAGGTATTGGAAGTCCCATCGTCCTCCAAACTGCACCTGGGTGTAGAGTGAGTCCTGGGTGTTCTCTGTTTGAAGTTTGGTCTTGATGAGACATTGATGGGGGTGACAGTGGTCTCAGGAAGTGAATGAATATACTGCAAGTCCCATCATCCAAGGTCCAAGCTCTTTCAAATCTCACCAAGATGTAGAGTGGGCCATGGTGGCTCTATGTGCCAAGTTTGGTCTTGATCAGTCATTGGTGGGGGTCACAGTAGTCCCAGGAAGTGACTGAAGATATTGTAAGTCCCATCATCCACGGTCCCTCCTCCCCCAAACTGCACCAGGATGTAAAGTGGGCTACCCTGCACCTGCGTGTCAAGTTTGATACAGTTTTGTCATTGATGGACATCACAGTGGTTTGTGGGAGGTGAATTGGATGAATGTACTGCAAATCCCATAATCCTTGGTCCATCCTCCGTCAAACTGCTGCAGCATGTGAAGTATGTCATTTGGGATATGTGTGCCTGGTTTGGTTCAGTTCTGTGATTTGTGGCAGTTGCTGTGGTCTCAAGAAGTGAGGGAAGGTACTGCAAATTCCATCATCCTTGGTCCATCCTGCCCCAATATACATCAGGACGTAAAGGGGTCCACAGGAGTTCTGTGTGCCAAGTTTGGTCCATTTCTGTCATTGGTGGGCATTGCAGTAGTCTGTGGAAGTTAAAGTGTTTGAAAGTACTGCAAATCCCATCATCTGTGGTCCATCCTCCCCCAAATGGCAGCAGGTCATAAAGTGCATCGTGGGGATGAAGTGTGCCAAGTTTGGTGCAGATCCGTCATTCCTGTTGGTCTCAGTGGCCTGGGATAGTGGCGGCCAATCAAAACGCGAGCACATATTCCGCCAGGCCAATCAAAACGCTGATACATACTCCGATTTCACTTTTATTATATACTAGTTGTGCCCGGCCACGCGTTGCTGTGGCAAAGTGGTGGTGGTATCGGTTAAAACTTGTTGTGGAATTTTTATTTGACGTTATTTGTATTTTTTTAAATTAATTTTATTGTCACTTATCTTTTTTATTTATTATATTTTATTATTTTGTTGTATTATTTTTAGTCATTTTGTTATAGTATTTTATTGTATTAATTATTTTAGTGTTTTTTATAATTTTTTATTGTATTATTTGTATTTATTTTTTTATCATTATTTTATTAACACTGGGCTGAGTGGGTTGCTAGGAGACCAAGTGGGCGGAGCTTAGCCTTCTAACTGGCAGCAATTGGATAAAAACAATTATTCCTCTCCCTCTAATTAGGAATTTATTTTTCTTTTCTTTTTGTTGTATCAACCTCGAGGCATGGATGAGGGGTTGTGATGTCAATTTTCGAGGTTGTGGGGTGTTTACTTTTGTTGTTTTGTCCGCTGCCGTGATGCCATCACTCTTTTATATATATAGATAGATGTTTCTGCATAATATGATTGTGTTATGATAAACATGCATGGAGAGCTGAGGCACTATTAGGCTCCTTGCTGCTGGTTTCTTTCTAATGCAACCCTTCCAATGCATTCCTATGTAGTTAAGCAGGAACCTCATGAGGATGGATTGGAGCAGCCCCCCTTTCCAGCCCAGAGGAGACCCCCAAGAGAGGAGGAGGAGGAGGATGGGCCGTATCCGCACTCCAGGGTCTCCAGTAGCGGCAGCGCAGAGGCCGGCACGGATCCGGGCCTTTGGGTCCCCTATTCGGAAGGTGAGATGTTGCCCAGACCAGGTGAAGGCTCCATCCATACTCTGCTTGGGTGTTAGGAATTGTGGGAGTTGTAGTCCAAAATACCTGGAGGGAGGGCCGAAGTTGGCCCAGGCCCTTTTAAAAGGGAACTTGGAAGTGATTGAGAGGGAAGTTTCAGGACTACACTTCCCATTGTCCGAGACCATTGGGCCAATGGGAGTCGAAGTCCAACGACATGAGTCATTTGTCTATATTGGAGTTTAATTGAGACACATGAACCTTTCCGTCTCAATTCCTCGCCTTCCTTTGGCGATCTAGTTATCTGCTTAGTTGCATAAACATAAATCAAGACTGTCCGCTTTTAGCCGAACACGTGGTTTGCGGAAACTACACAGTGTCACTCTAGCAGTTAATCTCTCTCTATGCATTTAACTCTTGCACTACTGGAATGCTTCACTCTTTGCCTATTGCAGGCACACACACAATACACTAGCTTGAAACCATAAGTGAAAATTTCATATTACATAAACCAAAACTCCAACATCATTGTACTACAAGACAGTCGATGCAGGAACAATGAGATGGTGACAAAGACTATAAAGGTTCGGACTAAATCTAGGAGTGGGTTCTCCTTCTCCAGGTTTCAAGATACGTAGTTCCTTAAAGTTCAGACCAAATCCCAGAGCAGATTCTCCTTCCAGTTTATAGGCCTTCTAACCACACATCTTTCCATCAGTCATGTTCTGCCCACTGCTTAAAGCCACTAGAATAATCTTTAACAAAAGTGGAAAACATTTCACAACTTTTTAATGCAGCTAATACACTTTGTGTCTTTAAAATACTACCGGTTTTCTCTGAAAAAAGACCCTGGCATATGAGGAAAGGAAAGTGTCTGATACTTAAAGATAAAGAATTACCATTATTTAAAAATAATTTGAAGGCTCACAACACCAACAGCAACAGACACTTACGATGAAAGAAAAACAAAGAGAACTCCCAACATAAGATATTGAGACTGCAATTTTAAAATAACAATAGCCTGGAAATATTTGCAAGTTGTCATTTAATTGACAGCTCAATAATCCTAGCTTCTAACACATATTATTTCTTGCCATGTGATAGAATATTTGCTTACTTAGCAAACTACTAAATATAAAAACCGCTCATTGTAGAGAATTCCAGCATCCTTATTACTCCAAGGATTCTAACTCAGCATGGCATTAGAGACTGCAAAGTATGTTGTTCTCTCATGCAGAGAAGTCATCTGCAAGCTACCGGAATGCAGCAAAGTCTATGGTCCCAAAAGTCCCTTAAATGGGATGCTTGCGGAAACTACACAGTGTCACTCTAGCAGTTAATCTCTCTCTATGCATTTAACTCTTGCACTACTGGAATGCTTCACTCTTTGCCTATTGCAGGCACACACACAATACACTAGCTTGAAACCATACGTGAAAATTTCATATTACATAAACCAAAACTCCAACATCATTGTACTACAAGACAGTCGATGCAGGAACAATGAGATGGTGACAAAGACCATAAAGGTTCGGACTAAATCTAGGAGTGGGTTCCTCTTTCCCAGGTTTCAAGATACGTAGTTCCTTAAAGTTCAGACCAAATCCCAGAGCAGATTCTCCTTCCCCAGATGTGTAGATAGGCCTACCAGCTGTTAGGAATCGTGGGAGTTGAAGTCCAACATACCCAGAGGGACCAAGTTTGCCCATGTCTGGTCTAAGCATCCTCCACCTGTTCCCTGTGCAACCAGCTCACCTTCCAATCAGTTAGAGCGGTATCAAACTGTGTTAATTCTGCCATGTAGACGTGCCTTGCCTTTCCGTCCCAGGCTGTGTTTATGTCAGGACCCAGGCTGCAGAACACCAATAACCATGCACAGAGACCAGAATCTATCTAATATCTTTATTAAGGAAATATATAAAGTCAATAAAAACAAGTGTAGAATATAGTTCAGAAGTAGACCTTTCAGGAAAGGTCAAATATAGTCCAGGAAAACAATGTCCAATATGTGATATTAAAGTCCAAAGTTATAATCCACTTCACCGAAACACACACTATTTGGCAAGCAATAGTGTGGGGAACTGTCCATAGTCTTTGAGGCTTAAGGTAAATCCGAAGGAAACTGGAAAACAAGGCTTGAAACTGAGAAGCAAGGTCCGTGGTTTAAAACGCAAGGCAAGGCAAGACTTGAAACTTGGCAAGATCAAACTTGAAACAAGGCAAACATGAATCAGGAACTGAGTCCATAGAAGTCCATGGTACAAGGCTGGGCAGGAAACTTGATCCGGGAACTGGGAACTGGAGTACAAAGTCTACACACGATCTCACTCCTCAAGCCGACGAATTGACTCCGCAAGGATTCCTTTGCGGGCAAACACCTAAATAGGATCTTGTTTTCCCGCCAAGGAACACTTTCCCTGGGGAACAAGAAACGAAACCTATACTGTGTCCAGATGCATGACTCCTTAAAGTTTCCCAAGGGAAACAGACTTAATCAGCTAATTGTCTGGCAGCTATCCTGGCGCTCCGGCGAGTCGCCTCTCGAGCGCCTCTATCTTGATTATAATAATCCCGGCGAGAAAATGGGGGAGATTTCTGCTCAAGGCTTGTTTGGCTGACTTCTTGTGGGCAAACATCTTGCAGGTGCAAGGGCTCCAAATCTGGCAGAAACGGTGGGAAACCCAAGTTTTCCTCTTCATCTGCCACAATAGTACCAGGAACGGGACTACATGGCCCATGAGTCATCACAGTTTACGACATCTCTTTCCCGCAGAGTGGAGCCCGGCCACCAGCCCCCTCCACGGCCTCCTGAAATGCCTGAAGGGAATCCCCGCCCCGCGGCCCCCCGTTTCCGGAATGTTCTTGGGGAAAAGAGGGGCAGGAGACGGGAAAGAGAGGAGGAAAGGAGGAAGGAGAGCAAGGCTGGGTAAGTCGGCAACCGGGTGCAAAACCAGGCTCCAAGGACTTGATGTGTCTTTATGTTGTTTTATGCTATTTATATTGTTTTTTAATTGTTTTATATTGGTTTGAATCATGATCGTGTTTTAATGTATGTTGATGTTGGGCTTGTCCCCATGTAAACCGCCCCGAGTCCCCTTGGGGAGACGGGAGCTGTGGCACAGGCTGTTGAGCAGCCTGCTGCAGTAAATCACTCTGACCATGAGGTCATGAGTTCGAGGCCAGCCCATGGCGGGGTGAGCACCCGTCAATAAAAAATAAAAAATAGCCCCTGCTCGTTGCTGACCTAGCAACCCAAAAGATAGTTGCATCTATCAAGTAGGAAATAAGGTACTACAGTAGAGTCTCACTTATCCAACATAAACGGGCGGGCAGAATGTTGGATAAGCGAATATGTTGGATAATAAGCAGGCATTAAGGAAAAACCTATTAAACATCAAATTAGGTTATGATTTTACAAATGAAGCACCAAAACATCATGTTAGACAACAAATTTGACAGAAAAAGAAGTTCAATGCGCAGTAATGCTATGTAGTAATTACTGTATTTATGAATTTAGCACCAAAATATCACAATGTATTGAAAACATTGACTCCAAAAATGCGTTGGATAATCCAGAACGTTGGATAAGCGAGTGTTGGATAAGTGAGACTCTACTGTACTTATAAAAGTGGGGAGGCAAGTTTAACTAATTTACGACCTGGAATGAGGAAGTGCCATCAGAGTGGATGATGAAGCAGCTGCTCCCCCCTGTGGCCAGAATCGAACATCCACTCAGGAGAAGGTTAAATTGCCTCTGCGTCTGTCTGTCTCTGTTTGATGTGTTTATGGGCATTGAATGTTTGCCCTATGTGTGTATAATGTGATCCGCCCTGAGTCCCCTTCGGGGTGAGAAGGGCGGAATACTGCAAATAAATAAATAAATAAATAAATAAAGCTATTATTATTATTATTATTATTATTATTATTATTATTTTATTATGTCACAGCAAACAAGATAGATATGCTGGATTCCATATCACAAAATCACAAGTCGAACACTTCCCAAGTGTCTAGGACTGTGTGATGTATTTTCGGATGATGCATGCAGATCCCAGTCGGGTGGCCTTTTTGCAGTTGGCAGATCGTAATTTTGTCAATGTCTATTGTTTCCAAATGCCGGCTGAGATCTTTTGGCATGGCACCCAGTGTGCCCATCACCACTGGGACCACCTGCACTGGTTTCTGCCAGAGTCTTTGCAGTTCAATCTTGAGGTCCTGATAGCGGCTGAGTTTTTCCTGTTGTTTTTCGTCAATGCGACTGTCACCTGGGATGGCGACATCAATGATCCAAACCTTGTTCTTTTCCACAACTGTGATGTCTGGTGTGTTGTGTTCCAGAACTTTGTCAGTCTGGATTCGGAAGTCCCTCAGTATCTTTGGTGCTCATTCTCCAATACTTTTGCAGGTTTGTGATCCCACCAGTTCTTTGCTGCTGGCAGGTGGTACTTGAGGCATAAGTTCCAATGAATCATTTGGGCCACATAGTTGTGCCTCTGTTTGTAGTCTGTCTGTGCAATTTTCTTACAGCAGCTGAGGATATGATCAATGGTTTCGTCGGTTTCCTTGCACAGTCTGCATTTTGGGTCATCAGCTGATTTTTCAATCTTGGCCTTAATTGCATTTGTCCTGATGTCTTGCTCCTGGGCTGCAAAGGTCAGGCCTTCTGTCTCCTTCAAGGTCCCATTCGTGAGCCAGAGCCAGGTCTTCTATTATTATTATTATTATTATTATTATTATTATTATTATTATTAATGGCCTTTGTTCTGATGGCTTGCTCTTGGGCTGCAAGGACCAGGCCTTCTGTCTCCTTCTTCAGGGTCCCATTCGTGAGCCAGAGCCAGGTCTTCTATTATTATTATTATTATTATTATTATTAATGGCCTTTGTTCTGATGGCTTGCTCTTGGGCTGCAAGGATCAGGCCTTCTGTCTCCTTCTTCAGGGTCCCATTCGTGAGCCCGAGCCGGGTCTTCTATTATTATTATTATTATTATTATTATTATTATTATTATTAATGGCCTTTGTTCTGATGGCTTGCTCCTGGGCTGCAAGGACCAGGCCTTCTGTCTCCTTCTTCAGGGTCCCATTCGTGAGCCAGAGCCAGGTCTTCTATTATTATTATTATTATTATTAATTTCCTTTGTCCTGATGTCTTGCTCCTGGGCTGCAAGGATCAGGCCTTCTGTCTCCTTCTTCAGGGTCCCATTCGTGAGCCAGAGCCAGGTCTTCTATTATTATTATTATTATTATTATTATTATTATTATTATTAATGGCCTTTGTTCTGATGGCTTGCTCTTGGGCTGCAAGGATCAGGCCTTCTGTCTCCTTCTTCAGGGTCCCATTCGTGAGCCAGAGCCAGGTCTTCTATTATTATTATTATTATTATTATTATTAATGGCCTTTGTTCTGATGGCTTGCTCTTGGGCTGCAAGGATCAGGCCTTCTGTCTCCTTCTTCAGGGTCCCATTCGTGAGCCAGAGCCAGGTCTTCTATTATTATTATTATTATTATTATTATTATTATTATTATTATTATTAATGGCCTTTGTTCTGATGTCTTGCTCCTGGGCTGCAAGGATCAGGCCTTCTGTCTCCTTCTTCAGGGTCCCATTCGTGAGCCAGAGCCAGGTCTTCTATTATTATTATTATTATTATTATTATTATTAATGGCCTTTGTTCTGATGGCTTGCTCTTGGGCTGCAAGGACCAGGCCTTCTGTCTCCTTCTTCAGGGTCCCATTCGTGAGCCCGAGCCGGGTCTTCTATTATTATTATTATTATTATTATTATTATTATTATTATTAATGGCCTTTGTTCTGATGGCTTGCTCCTGGGCTGCAAGGATCAGGCCTTCTGTCTCCTTCTTCAGGGTCCCATTCGTGAGCCCGAGCCGGGTCTTCTATTATTATTATTATTATTATTATTATTATTATTATTATTATTAATGGCCTTTGTCCTGATGTCTTGCTCCTGGGCTGCAAGGATCAGGCCTTCTGTCTCCTTCTTCAGGGTCCCATTCGTGAGCCAGAGCCAGGTCTTCTATTATTATTATTATTATTATTATTATTATTAATGGCCTTTGTTCTGATGGCTTGCTCCTGGGCTGCAAGGATCAGGCCTTCTGTCTCCTTCTTCAGGGTCCCATTCGTGAGCCCGAGCCGGGTCTTCTATTATTATTATTATTATTATTATTATTATTATTATTATTATTAATGGCCTTTGTTCTGATGGCTTGCTCTTGGGCTGCAAGGATCAGGCCTTCTGTCTCCTTCTTCAGGGTCCCATTCGTGAGCCCGAGCCGGGTCTTCTATTATTATTATTATTATTATTATTATTATTATTAATTGCCTTTGTTCTGATGGCTTGCTCTTGGGCTGCAAGGATCAGGCCTTCTGTCTCCTTCTTCAGGGTCCCATTCGTGAGCCAGAGCCAGGTCTTCTATTATTATTATTATTATTATTATTATTAATGGCCTTTGTCCTGATGTCTTGCTCCTGGGCTGCAAGGATCAGGCCTTCTGTCTCCTTCTTCAGGGTCCCATTCGTGAGCCAGAGCCAGGTCTTCTATTATTATTATTATTATTATTATTATTATTAATGGCCTTTGTCCTGATGTCTTGCTCCTGGGCTGCAAGGATCAGGCCTTCTGTCTCCTTCTTCAGGGTCCCATTCGTGAGCCAGAGCCAGGTCTTCTATTATTATTATTATTATTATTATTATTATTATTAATGGCCTTTGTCCTGATGTCTTGCTCCTGGGCTGCAAGGATCAGGCCTTCTGTCTCCTTCTTCAGGGTCCCATTCGTGAGCCAGAGCCAGGTCTTCTATTATTATTATTATTATTATTATTATTATTATTAATGGCCTTTGTCCTGATGTCTTGCTCCTGGGCTGCAAGGATCAGGCCTTCTGTCTCCTTCTTCAGGGTCCCATTCGTGAGCCAGAGCCAGGTCTTCTATTATTATTATTATTATTATTATTATTATTATTAATGGCCTTTGTCCTGATGTCTTGCTCCTGGGCTGCAAGGATCAGGCCTTCTGTCTCCTTCTTCAGGGTCCCATTCGTGAGCCAGAGCCAGGTCTTCTCCTTTTCAGCTTTTCCTTCAATTTTGTCAAGGAACTTTCCATGCAATGTTTTGTTGTGCCAGCTGTCAGCTCTAGTTTGTAGTGCAGTTTTCTTTTACTGGTTTATTGTTATTGTTTATTGTACTGGTTGTTATTATTATTATTATTATTATTATTATTATTATTATTATTATTAGGAGCATTTTGGGCCAGTGCAGAATGCCAGCTTTCCAACTCAGACACTTGTATTTATCACCCTCCAAATCCTTGGTGTTGAGCATAAAACCGAGCCGTGTCTCAGCCTTGTGTGGCACTTTCTTCCATCCACCCGGCAGGGCGTTTTGATCAAATAAACCCATTGAACGATCTCCTTGCTTACAGTGTTTGATTGGATAAAGAGATCCTGGAGGTTTTTGCTCCATTTTGGGAATAGAGGGACATGGCAACACTGTAGGATGGATGCCCTTGTTCCATGCTATGGAGTCCTGGGAGTTGTAGTTTGGCAAGTCAGCTGCATTCTGTAGCAGAGGAGACCGAAGTCCTTGCAAAACTCCTATGATTTTGCAGCATTGAGCCAATTAGTGTGGTTACACTGCATTCGTTCTGCAGTGTAGATGCACCTGAAATTGTGCTCTGTGTGTCAATATAAATGGCATTTCATTTAAAAAATATTACACTGCTGGACTCATCCTGCCTTTCTCTTCCCTTCCAGAATGCAGTGAATGGGCAACCCCAGAGAAGATGCCCCCTTGCCCCACATCTCCGGCAGCATCCAGCTGTGGTAAGCGGCCCAAACCTATTTGCACACAGGTGCCCTTCTGCGTATCTCAGGACAAAATTATGAAGTTTCTTTTCTTTTCAGCTTGCAATAGTCCCTGTTAGAAAGCGACCATATTCACATAAGCTTTAGTATTTGGTATCTATATATATAAAAGAGTGATGGCATCACGGCGACCCACAAAACGACAAAACTACAGGCCCTCCAACCTCGAAATTTGACAACACAACCCATCATCCACGCCTCAAGGTTGATACAACAAAAAGAACAGAAAAATAAAGTCCTAATTGGAGGGAGAGGAATAATTGCTTTTATCCAATTGCTGCCAGTTAGAAGGCTAAGCTCCTCCAACTTGGTCTCCTAGCAACCCAATAAAAAATAATAATAAACACTAAAAATTAATACAATAAAATACTATAATAACAGAAAATAACTAAAAATAATACAACAAAATAATAAAATATAATAAATAAAAAAGATAAGTTACAATAAAATTAATTTAAAAAAATACAAATAACGTCAAATAAAAATTCCACAACAACTTTTCACCAATACCACCACCACTTTGCCACAGCAACGCGTGGCCGGGCACAGCTAGTATTATTACAAATGCTCTATTTTATTATTAGCTATTGTTGCAAAACAGGCATGGGTCACAGGGTTGTTGAGTGTTTTCCGGGCTGTGTGGCCATGTTCCAGAAGTATTCTCTCCTGACGTTTCGCCCACATCTATGGCAGGCATCCTCAGAGGTTGTGAGGCTTGTTGGCATGGGTCAACTTGGGCCCTCCAGGTGTTTTGGACTATTTGAGTCCAAAACACCTGGAGGGCTGAAGTTTGCACCATGCCTGTTCTGCAATGTGGAATCAATGCAATTTGAACTGCCATGGCTCAATGCTTTAGGCTCCTGGGGTGTGTAGTTTTGCAAAGAAGGCTCAGCACGTTGTAAGAAAACAATTCCCAGGATCCCATTGCAATGAGCCATGCCAGTTGAAGTGGGGTCAAACCGCATGCATTCTACAGTGGAGATGCATCCTAAATAATATGGGAGAAGACATACAGTCAGTGTTGAATTTGGGTTGCTGTGAGTTTTCTGGGATGTATGGCCATGTTCCAGCTGCATTCTCTCCTGACGTTTCACCTGCATCCATGGCCGGCATATTAAGAGGTCTGCTGGAAGTGAGGCAAGTGGACTGTATATATACCTATGGAATAATGTCCAGGGTGGGAGAAAGAACCTGTATCTGTTTGAAGCAACTGTGGATGTTGCAGTTAGCAAGCTTGATTAGCATTGAGTAGCCCTGCAGCTGCACAGTCAATCAGTGTTGTTGCCTGGAGGCACCCTCTGTTTGGGAGGTGTTAACTGGCACTTGATAGTTTATTGTCTGGAATTCTCTTGTTTCTAAGTGGTGTTCCTTATTTACTCCCCTAATTTGGTTACCAGTATAAAAAAAACCCGAATTGTGATAAGGAATTAGCATTGAGTAGCCCTGCAGCTGCACAGTCAATCAGTGTTGTTGCCTGGAGGCACCCTCTGTTTGGGAGGTGTTAACTGGCACTTGATAGTTTATTGTCTGGAATTCTCTTGTTTCTAAGTGGTGTTCCTTATTTACTCCCCTAATTTGGTTACCAGTATAAAAAAAACCCGAATTGTGATAAGGAATTAGCATTGAGTAGCCCTGCAGCTGCACAGTCAATCAGTGTTGTTGCCTGGAGGCACCCTCTGTTTAGGAGGTGTTAACTGGCACTTGATAGTTTATTGTCTGGAATTCTCTTGTTTCTAAGTGGTGTTCCTTATTTACTCCCCTAATTTGGTTACCAGTATCAAAAAAACCCCGAATTGTGATAAGGAATTAGCATTGAGTAGCCCTGCAGCTGCACAGTCAATCAGTGTTGTTGCCTGGAGGCACCCTCTGTTTGGGAGGTGTTAACTGGCACTTGATAGTTTATTGTCTGGAATTCTCTTGTTTCTAAGCGGTGTTCCTTATTTACTCCCCTAATTTGGTTACCAGTATCAAAAAAACCCCGAATTGTGATAAGGAATTAGCATTGAGTAGCCCTGCAGCTGCACAGTCAATCAGTGTTGTTGCCTGGAGGCACCCTCTGTTTGGGAGGTGTTAACTGGCACTTGATAGTTTATTGTCTGGAATTCTCTTGTTTCTAAGTGGTGTTCCTTATTTACTCCCCTAATTTGGTTACCAGTATCAAAAAAACCCCGAATTGTGATAAGGAATTAGCATTGAGTAGCCCTGCAGCTGCACAGTCAATCAGTGTTGTTGCCTGGAGGCACCCTCTGTTTGGGAGGTGTTAACTGGCACTTGATAGTTTATTGTCTGGAATTCTCTTGTTTCTAAGCGGTGTTCCTTATTTACTCCCCTAATTTGGTTACCAGTATCAAAAAAACCCCGAATTGTGATAAGGAATTAGCATTGAGTAGCCCTGCAGCTGCACAGTCAATCAGTGTTGTTGCCTGGAGGCACCCTCTGTTTGGGAGGTGTTAACTGGCACTTGATAGTTTATTGTCTGGAATTCTCTTGTTTCTAAGCGGTGTTCCTTATTTACTCCCCTAATTTGGTTACCAGTATCAAAAAAACCCCGAATTGTGATAAGGAATTAGCATTGAGTAGCCCTGCAGCTGCACAGTCAATCAGTGTTGTTGCCTGGAGGCACCCTCTGTTTGGGAGGTGTTAACTGGCACTTGATAGTTTATTGTCTGGAATTCTCTTGTTTCTAAGTGGTGTTCCTTATTTACTCCCCTAATTTGGTTACCAGTATCAAAAAAACCCCGAATTGTGATAAGGAATTAGCATTGAGTAGCCCTGCAGCTGCACAGTCAATCAGTGTTGTTGCCTGGAGGCACCCTCTGTTTGGGAGGTGTTAACTGGCACTTGATAGTTTATTGTCTGGAATTCTCTTGTTTCTAAGCGGTGTTCCTTATTTACTCCCCTAATTTGGTTACCAGTATCAAAAAAACCCCGAATTGTGATAAGGAATTAGCATTGAGTAGCCCTGCAGCTGCACAGTCAATCAGTGTTGTTGCCTGGAGGCACCCTCTGTTTGGGAGGTGTTAACTGGCACTTGATAGTTTATTGTCTGGAATTCTCTTGTTTCTAAGCGGTGTTCCTTATTTACTCCCCTAATTTGGTTACCAGTATCAAAAAAACCCCGAATTGTGATAAGGAATTAGCATTGAGTAGCCCTGCAGCTGCACAGTCAATCAGTGTTGTTGCCTGGAGGCACCCTCTGTTTGGGAGGTGTTAACTGGCACTTGATAGTTTATTGTCTGGAATTCTCTTGTTTCTAAGTGTTGTTCCTTATTTACTCCCCTAATTTGGTTACCAGTATCAAAAAAAACCCCGAATTATGATAAGGAACACCACTCAGAAACTGGGGAACTCCGGATAGCAAACAATCAAGTGCCAGTTAAACCTCCCAAACAGAGGATGCTTCCAGGCAACAACAGCCAGGCTACCTCTATGCCGATAGAGTTACGAGTTGGGTCGATACAGGGAATGCTGTGGATGTAGCGTACCTGGATTTCAATAAGGCCTTCGACAAAGTCCCCCACGACCTTCTGGCAAACAAACTAGTAAAATGTGGGCTAGACAAAACTACGGTGAGGTGGATCTGTAATTGGCTAAGCGAACGAACCCAAAGGGTGATTCTCACCAATGCGTCGTCTTCATCATGGAAAGAAGTGACAAGTGGAGTGCCGCAGGGCTCCGTCCTGGGCCCGGTTCTGTTCAACATCTTTATTAAAGACTTAGACGAAGGGTTAGAAGGCACGATCATCAAGTTTGCAGACGACACCAAACTGGGAGGGATAGCTAACACTCCAGAAGACAGGAGCAGAATTCACAACGATCTTGACAGACTAGAGAGATGATTGGCCGAAACTCACAAAATGAAGTTCAACAGGGACAAATGCAAGATACTTCACTTTGGCAGAAAAAATGGAAATCAAAGATACAGAATGGGGGACGAGGCCTGGCTTGACAGCAGTGTGTGCGAAAAAGACCTTGGAGTCCTCGTGGGGAACAAGTTAAACATGAGCCAACAATGTGATGCGGCTGCTAAAAAAGCCAATGGGATTCTGTCCTGCATCAACAGGGGAATAGCGTCTAGATCCAGGGAAGTCCTGCTCCCCCTTATTCTATTCTGCCTTGGTCAGACCACACCTGGAATCACACTGTGTCCAATTCTGGGCACCACAGTTGAAGGGAGATGTTGACAAGCTGGAAAGCGTCCAGAGGAGGGCAACTAAAATGATGAAGGGTCTGGAGAACAAGCCCTATGAGGAGCGGCTTAAAGAGCTGGGCATGTTTAGCCTGCAGAAGAGAAGGCGGAGAGGAGACATGATAGCCATGTACAAATATGTGAGGGGAAGTCATAGGGAGGAGGGAGGGAGCTTGTTTTCTGCTGCCCTGCAGACTAGGACGCAATGGAACAATGGCTTCAAACTACAGGAAAGGAAGGAGATTCCACCTGAACATCAGGAAGAACTTCCTCACTGTGAGAAGGGCTGTTCGACAGTGGAACTCTCTCCCCCGGGCTGTGGTGGAGGCTCCTTCCTTGGAGGCTTTTAAGCAGAGGCTGGATGGCCATCTGTCGGGGGTGCTTTGAATGTGATTTCCTGCTTCTTAGCAGGGGGTTGGACTAGATGGCCCATGTGGTCTCTTCCAACTCTACTATTCTATGATTCTATGAGACCCACACTGATTGAGTTCGCAGCTGGCTGACTTCTCTGGTTGAGTGAGTCTGCAGTGCTTTTCGTGTTCCTTGATTCCTGTTTGAGCAATGCTGCTGCCTTTGGGGGTCCCTATGGAGACTTGTCATATGTACATGGTGGCGAGAGGACTTTGTTGACTCTGATCTGCAAATGGTTTCTCCCCGTAGGATCCGGCAACGCTTTGCAAGGCCTGAAGGACCTTGCTCTCCACGCAACCCCAAGCCAGCCCTGTTCGCCGGCCCTCTGCTCCTCCATCGGCAGCTCCCCAGACCGGCTCCCCAGACGGATCCCGGAGAAGGCGAAAGGCACGAGAAAGGAGGACGGTGAGCGTCTTTCCCATTGCAAGCCTTTCCCCCACTTGATGCATTCCGCAAGGTCTTGTTTTCATTGGCAAACCTGGGAAAGTTTGGAAGAAGTTGTGATGCAGCAGCTCAAAAGGCCAGTGTGATTCTCGGCTGCATCCATCTATATATATAAAAGAGTGATGGCATCACGGCGACCCACAAAACAACAAAACTACAGGCCCCCCAACCTCGAAATTTGACAACACAACCCATCATCCATGCCTCTAGGTTGATACAACCAAAAGAAAAGAAAAATAAAGTCCTAATTAGAGAGAGAGGAATAATTGCTTTTATCCAATTGCTGCCAGTTAGAAGGCTAAGCTCCTCCAACTTGGTCTCCTAGAAACCCAAAAATAATAATAAAATACACTAAAAATTAATACAATAAAATACTATAATAACAGAAAATAACTAAAAATAATACAAGAAAATAATAAAATATAATAAATACAAATATAACTTACAATAAAATTAATAAAAAAATGCAAATAACCTGGGAAAGTTTGGAAGAAGTTGTGATGCAGCAGCTCAAAAGGCCAGTGTGATTCTCGGCTGCATCCATCTCTATATAGAAAAGAGTGATGGCATCACGGCGACCCACAAAACAACAAAACTACAGGCCCCCCAACCTCGAAATTTGACAACACAACCCATCATCCATGCCTCTAGGTTGATACAACAAAAAGAAAAGAAAAATAAAGTCCTAATTAGAGAGAGAGGAATAATGGCTTTTATCCAATTGCTGCCAGTTAGAAGGCTAAGCTCCTCCAACTTGGTCTCCTAGAAACCCAAAAATAATAATAAAATACACTAAAAATTAATACAATAAAATACTATAATAACAGAAAATAACTAAAAATAATACAAGAAAATAATAAAATATAATAAATAAAAATATAACTTACAATAAAATTAATAAAAAAATGCAAATAACCTCAAATAAAAATTACACAACAATTTTTAACCAATACCACCACCACTTTGCCACAGCAACGCATGGCCGGGCACAGCTAGTAGGTGTATAATATCTAGGTTACATGTATCAGATGATGATGTGTGTCAAGTATGTATTTTGTTTTGTTTTATTGTAATTGCTTGGGCCTGGCTCCATGTTAGCTGCCCAGAGTCCCTTCGGCTGAGTACAAAAACAAGTACAGTAGAGTCTCACTTATCCAACATAAACGGGCCAGCAGAATGTTGGATAAGGGAATATGTTGGATAATAAGGAGGCATTAAGGAAAAGCCTATTAAACATCAAATTAGTTTATGATTTTACAAATGAAGCACCAAAACATCATGTTAGACAACAAATTTGACAGAAAAAGTAGTTCAATACGCAGTAATGCTATGTAGTAATTACTGTATTTACGAATTTAGCACCAAAATATCACAATATATTGAAAACATTGACTACAGAAATGCATTGGATAATCCAGAACGTTGGATAAGCGAGTGTTGGATAAGTGAGACTCTACTGTAGTTATTATTATTATTATTATTATTATTATTATTATTATTATTATTAGTCCCATGGACCGAATCCATACCATCATGTCATTTGGTTGTAGCAGTAGTAGGCGCGGTACAAAAATAAATTAGCAATAATAATAATAATAATAATAATAATAAGTTCCATGGGCCGAATCCATACCACCATGTCATTTGGTTGTAGTAGTAGCAGTAGTAATAATAATAATAATAATAATAATAATAATAATAATAATAATAATACAGTAGAGTCTCACTTATCCAAGCCTCGCTTATCCAAGCCTCTGGATAATCCAAGCCATTTTTGTCATCAATGTTTTCAATATATTGTGATATTTTGGTGCGAAATTCGTAAATACAGTAATTACTACATAATATGACTGTGTATTGAACTGCTTTTTCTGTCAATTTGTTGTATAACATGATGTTTTGGTGCTTAATTTGTAAGATCATAACCTAATTTGATGTTTAATAGGGTTTTCCTTAATCCCTCCTTATTATCCAAGTTTTTCGCTTATCCCATGTTCTACCGACCCTTTTAGCTTGGATAAGTGAGACTCTACTGTAATAATAATAATAATAATAATAATAATAATAATAATAATAATAATAATAATAATTTTATTTCTTGCCCACCTCTCCTTTTATCCACTCTCCACTGCCATATAATCTGGGATATGCAGATAATTTGGGATCAGATTCTGAGATATAGGTCAGTGTAGAAGGGGTCTTGTGTCAATGTCCCTCTTGGATGGCTTGGCCCAGAATTGGACACAGGGCTCTTATTCCAGGTGACGAGGTCAGACCAAAGCAAAATAGAGAGGGACTAGGGGTCCTTCCAGACAGGCCCTATGTCTCAGGATCTGATCCTAGGTTTTCAATTTCAAACTGGATTATATGCATCCGTACTGCCAGATAAACAAAAAAAATCTGGGATCAGTTTTATAATATAATATATTGTATATACATATAATATTGATAATAATATTATAATGTAATACAATATAACACTAATAATAATACCATATAATAATATTAATTATATATTCTATATTACATATAATATTACTAATAATATTACAGTATAGTGGTATAGTTCAATAAAATAATATATAATGCTAATATTGTGCTATGCTAATAATATAATATATTGTATGTACATATAATTTGTAAGCCACTCTGAGTCCCCTTTGGGGTGAGAAGGGTGTGATACAAATGTAGTAAATAAATGCAGTAAATAAATAAATAATAAATAAATACATTTTAGACTTAGGCTCGCCCAAAGTTTGAAATGACTTGAAGGCACACAACAACAACAACAACAACAACAACCCTAATTAACTTGACTATCTCATTGGCCAGAAGCAGGACCACACTTCCCATTGAAATCCTGATAAATGTATGTTGGCTAAAATTATTTTTATTTTTAAATATTGTATTTTTCTTTCGTTGTTGTTGTTGTTGTTTTTGCACTACAAATAAGACATGTGCAGTGTGCATTGGAATTTGTTTGTATTTTTTTTTCAAATGATAATCCGGCCCCTTAACAGTCTGAAGGATTGTGGACCGGCCTCGGCTTAAAAAGTTTGAGGACCCCTGATATATATATATTATTTATTTATTTATTTATTTACAGCATTTATATTCCGCCCTCCTCACCCCGAAGGGGACTCAGGGCGGATCACATCTATATATATAAAAGAGTGATGGCATCACGGCGACCCACAAAACAACAAAACTACAGGCCCCCCAACCTCGAAATTTGACGACACAACCCATCATCCACAGCTCTAGGTTGATACAACAAAAAGAAAAGAAAAATAAAGTCCTAATTAGAGAGAGAGGAATAATTGCTTTTATCCAATTGCTGCCAGTTAGAAGGCTAAGCTCCTCCAACTTGGTCTGTTAGCAACCCAATAAAAATAATAAAACACACTAAAAAATAATTAAAAACACTAAAAAATTAATACAATAAAATACCATAACAAAAAATAACTAAAAATTATACAAGAAAATAATAAAATATAATAAATAAAAATATAACTTACAATAAAATTAATTAAAAAATACAAATAACGTCAAATAAAAATTACACAACAATTTTTAACCAATACCACCACCACTTTGCCACAGCAATGCGTGGCCGGGCACAGCTAGTTACATATATAGGCAAACATTCAATGCCTTTTAACATAGAACAAAGACAAACAAACATAGGCTCCGAGCGGGCCTCGAACTCATGACCTCCTGGTCAGAGTGATTCATTGCAGTGATTCATTGCAGCTGCTCTCCAGCCTGCGCCACAGCCCAAGCCCATATATTTGGGTCCATTTCTTCCTGCAGGACCTGGTCGATCCAGCGCTCCTCTGCAAGGGATGGAGAGATGCCTGAGAGAGCTGGCCGTTGGTTCACAAAGCCAGGCCTCGTCCCCAGCGGTCAGTTGTTCCTCTTTTGGTGGATCTCCGGATGGACCACATCGCTGGACACCGGACGCCGGGAGGTGGCCCTGGAAGGAGGAAGGTGAGGGGTTTAGGGGGCAAAACACCCCTAGGAGATGTTTCTATGGACCTGGGACATTTGGGGTGGTCCAAACAATATGTTTTAATCTTAGTCCACTATGTTTTAATATATGGTGTCAAGGACAGAACGCCACAAGATTCAAAGTAACAGAGTTTATTAGATTACAGAACTCAAAAATGCCCGTAAAAACACAAGGGCCAGGCAATTTTTGCCTTTAGGAGCAAAAAGGGACAAAAGTAAATGTTCAAAAGATAAACCGGATTAAACCGGAGTTTAATCCGGGTAAAAACAAACTGCTTTCTTCAGCCTGGGTATAAACAAAACGAAAGGCAAGGAACAAAAGATACAAGGAATGCAACTAATTGGCAGCAGATTCCTCTCTGCTGCCAATACTGAGTTTAGAGTAACTTGCGTCGCTCCCACACACACACACAGCAGACAGGATCTCCAACACGAGCAGACGCAGCCAGGGATTTTAGCAGTAGAGTAGACCAGTTCCGTTCCGTAGATCAAAGCCAGAAGCAGACGTTTGTAGTTTTTCCAAGTCCAAGAAGGGGGGGGAAGACAAGCCGTGGTCAGTTCAGTCCGAGTTCTCAAAGCAGGAGATGGCGTCCGTCAGGAAGACGACGGAAGGTCAAGCTAATAAGAGTAAGCACAGGTTTGCACAAACAAATGCCCACACAATCCCTCCCGCCGTCTGACCCTGGATTCCAATCAACTTACGTCTCAGCACAGGAAAGTACACAAGTCTTCAGGGAAGCGTCCCACACACACACACACGAATCCCAAGCGTTTGCCCAGATTACCTTGCCCGACGCAATTTGCAATTGCTCCCAAGCCCCATTTTATGCCAGTTACAAATCTTCATCACTGTCAGCTGCCCTCCTTAACCCGGGCGTTTCCTCATCACTTTCCTCGTCAGAGCTGGAACACCTCTGACTACGCCCAACAGCATCTCCAGCTGTGGATCCCGTCCCATCCCTCCAGCTACGCCATGGGTCTAATCCTGAAGGTCCCCATTCATCTTCTGCCCCATCATGGCCAGTGGCCCCCAATTCCTCCCTTACCCGAGTCCAATCCATCTCATCCTCCTCTGAGCTAACCAGCCCTTCCTCCATTCTCTCCGTGAACCCTTCGAAAGACTCTTCGTCAGAGGGTGCTGCAAATATGTCTCGCAGTCTTTTTCTCTCTCGCTCCTCGAGAGTATCCGACTCTCGAGGAGTCTTACGCCCACGCCTGTCAGAAACAGAGCCACGAGGCTCAATCATAACACTATCCCCTCTCACAAAGGCCTCCTCCCCCGATGGCGGAGAAGTGGCAGTGATACCCTCCGCTATAGCACCACGACGACTAGAGGTATCAAGTTTCAACAGCGAACGATGAAAGACTGGATGGACCTTTAAACTAGACGGTAAACGCAAACGAAACGCAACAGAAGAAATCTTTTTAACGATAGGAAAGGGACCCAAATACCGAGGCGCAAACTTTCCCCCAGCCTGTTTAATATGTTTGGAAGATAACCACACCAAATCCCCTTCTTCCAACTCCTCCCCTGCCTGCCTGTGGCGGTCAGCCTGAGTCTTCTGCGTTGCCTTAGCTTCCAACAGTAAGCGACGGGCAACATCATGCAATGCAGCCATTTCCGTAGAGCGGTACACAGGGTCCGAAGAGACCACATTGGTCGACGGCGCCACACCTCCCCGTGGGTGAAAGCCATAAGTAAGCTCAAACGGCGTATGCTGACTAGACGTGTGCACCGCATTGTTATAAGCAAATTCCGCCACCGGTAACCACTTCACCCAAGCCGTGGGTTGATCTAAACAAAAACAACGCAAATATTGCTCTAAGAGCCCATTAACCCGTTCCGACTGTCCATCCGTTTGCGGATGGAAGGCGGACGACACGTTTAACTTAGTCCCCAAGCACTCATGGAAGTGTTTCCAAAAGCGTGACACAAATTGCGGAGCCCTATCGGAAATAATCACCTCGGGTGCTCCGTGCAAGCGATAAATGTGCTTTGTAAATAGTAAGGCCAACGTAGGGGCCGCCGGAATGGTTGAACAAGGAATAAAATGAGCCAGTTTACTAAATAAATCCACCACCACCCAAATGCAAGTATAACCCCCAGACTTAGGCAAATCTGAAATGAAATCCATGGAAATGATTTGCCATGGCCTCTCCGGAACAGGTAAAGACGACAACAACCCTCTAGGGCGCCCAACAGGCGTCTTACTTTGCTGGCAAACGGCGCAGCTGTCACAAAAACGCAGAATGTCTTGCCGCATCTTTGGCCACCAGTAGCTCCTGGTGATAAGCTGTACGGTCTTGAACCTGCCAAAGTGCCCAGCCATGGGTTCGTCATGGTGGGCTCTAATCACCTCCAACCTGAGGGCCCCCACTGGTACGTAAACCTGCCCCCTACGCACCAATACCCCGTCTTGATCTTGGAGATGCGGCAGTATGGTACGGTTACCTGCTGAGAGCAACATCAGTTGCTCCTGAGTCCACACATCATCTTTCTGAGCCTCAAGGATCTGGTCATGTAACCCGAGCTCATTATCTACAACACACAGCGAGGCAGTAGGCAAGATGGTCTGACATACTACCTGCTCATTGGTCTTAAATTCTGGCTTGCGGGATAAAGCATCGGCCCGCAAGTTTGCCTTCCCCTCCACGAACTGCACCTTGAAGTTAAACCTGGAGAAAAACAAAGCCCAGCGAATTTGACGCTGGTTTAACTTCTTTGCTGTTTGCAAGTGCTCTAAGTTCTTATGATCAGACCTGACCACGATCTGGTGCCGTGCCCCTTCAAGCCAGTGCCGCCACACCTCAAACGCCACCTTAATCGCCAACAACTCCTTCTCCCATATGGTATAGTTCTGCTCGAAGGGTGTTAGTTGCCGTGAGTAAAATCCACAGGGACGCAAGGTCCCTGAGGAATCCTTCTGAGACAATACAGCCCCCAACGCGTAGCTAGAAGCGTCCGCTTCTACCACGAACGGTTTGTCAACATCAGGATGGGTTAGTATGTTGTCCGATTGAAAACTAGACTTAAGTTGTAGAAATGCCTCGTGAGCTTCCCGCCCCCACACAAATGGCTGTTTCTTGCGCAGAAGCTGCGTCAAAGGTACCGTGAGCTTTGCAAAATTCGGAATAAACTCCCGGTAGTAATTAGCGAAACCTAAGAACCTTTGTACATCCTTCTTAGTCTTCAGCTCCTGCCATGAGTTGACGGCGTCAACCTTATGTGGGTCCATTTTAAGTTCCCTACCTGACACTACATGACCTAGGAACTCCACTTCAGGCACATGAAAGACGCACTTGGAAGCCTTGGCGAAAAGCCCATTAGCCCGCAGTCGGTGCAGAACCTGCTTGACATGTTGACGATGTTCTTTCTCGTCCTTAGAAAAAATCAAGATATCATCCAAATAAATCACTAAAAATTGGTCAATTAGGTCCCTGAACACATCGTTCATGAACCTCTGGAAGACCGCAGGAGCATTACAAAGCCCAAAAGGCATGACTCGGAACTCGTGGCATCCGAAACACGTGTTAAATGCCGTCTTCCATTCATCCCCTTCCCGTATACGGATTAAGTTATAGGCCCCCCGCAGGTCAAGCTTGGTAAAGACCTTAGCCCCTTGCACCCTTGATAACAGTTCCGAGATTAAAGGGAGCGGGTACCTATCCCGAATGGTGTATTTGTTTAGGATCCAATAGTCGCAGACCAGCCTAAGTTCCCCAGTCTTTTTGGCTACAAAGAATACTGGTGCCGCAGTTGGAGAACTAGATGGGCGAATAAACCCCTTGGCTAAATTTTCATCTAGAAACTCCCGCAAAGCTTGCCTTTCCGGTACAGTCAAGGCATACAGCCTCCCTGCTGGCAGTTTCGCACCTTCTGCCAACTTGATGGCGCAATCATATGGCCTGTGCGGTGGTAATTTGTCCGCTTCTTTTTTACAAAATACATCAGAGAACTCCCCATACTCAGCAGGCACTCCCTCCATATCAGAATGGGTAACATTTAGAGTGCAACAGTCCTGCCTCTTTAAAATCACTTTACGTGTTGCCCAATCTACTTGTGGGTTTACTACAGCTAGCCAATCCATCCCCAGGATCACATCATATCTAGGCAAGCTCGTAATATCCCACACAAACGTTCCCGTTACTCCCTGCACCTCCCACGTTACTGCTGAGGTTTCATGGTTAACCACCCCAGTCTCCAGCAGTCTCCCATCTGCTCCTTCCACCCACACGTCGCATGCCTTGCGCACTCTAGGAATGCCATGCTTCTTAGCAAACTCAGTATCAACATAAGAGACCGTAGCCCCTGAGTCCAATAGTGCCAAAGTAGAAACAAGTTCCCTTCCCCCAACAGATAATGTAATGGGTACGAAAACATGCTTCCTCCCCTCAGTTGATTGCTTGAGGAGCCCTAGTGTATTGGTCTCACGTCGCACTAGGGCTGGCCTTTTCCCGAAAGTTTTGGAAGGTTTCACATTACAATTTTTGGCAAAATGCCCAGCATTCCCACAGTACAAACACAAGCCCAGCTGCCTCCTACGGCTCTTTTCCTCGGTAGACAGCTTTTTAAAGACCCCAAGCTCCATAGGCTCTTCCCCCATTACCACAGGTGCCCTGGTTACATGCATGGGTGGCGCACACATTGCTTTTGAGTGCTTACGAGCCTCGAACCTTGCGTCTAAGCGCAGCACCTTAGCAACTAAGGTATCCCAACTTTCAGCCGGCTCCAAACGTGCTAATTCATCCTGGAGCATATCACTTAACCCAGCAGTAAATAAAAGCATGAATGCATTTTCCCCCCAATCCAGCTGGTGGCGATACAGGTTAAACTTATTTAAGTAATCCAAAACAGTCCCCTTTCCCTGTTTCAACCGATACAGAGCCCACCCAGCGTTCTCCGTGCGGAGAGGATCCCCAAAAGTATCAGTTAACAATCTTTTGAAGTTATTCAAATTGTCCTTGACTGGGTCATTTCCCAAAATTAAATTAGTGGCCCATTGTCCTGCGGGACCGGTCAACAAACTCAAAATAAAGGCCACTTTGCTAGTGTCTGTAGGATACGCGTGAGCACTGAGCTGAGAAAAATAAAGCTCCACTTGTGCCAAAAAGGTTGGCAACTTGCACCTGGTTCCGTCAAAGCGTTCAGGAGTCAAAACATGTCCTTTCACGGCATGAGCGGTTTGGCTAACGGTAAAGGCCGTTTGCAATTGATCTAATTTGACCCTTAACTCATCCATCGTCTTCCTGACGGGTTTATTGCTGCAATAAACCTTTTAAGGCGTCGGGCAATCTGTCAAGGACAGAACGCCACAAGATTCAAAGTAACAGAGTTTATTAGATTACAGAACTCAAAAATGCCCGTAAAAACACAAGGGCCAGGCAATTTTTGCCTTTAGGAGCAAAAAGGGACAAAAGTAAATGTTCAAAAGATAAACCGGATTAAACCGGAGTTTAATCCGGGTAAAAACAAACTGCTTTCTTCAGCCTGGGTATAAACAAAACGAAAGGCAAGGAACAAAAGATACAAGGAATGCAACTAATTGGCAGCAGATTCCTCTCTGCTGCCAATACTGAGTTTAGAGTAACTTGCGTCGCTCCCACACACACACACAGCAGACAGGATCTCCAACACGAGCAGACGCAGCCAGGGATTTTAGCAGTAGAGTAGACCAGTTCCGTTCCGTAGATCAAAGCCAGAAGCAGACGTTTGTAGTTTTTCCAAGTCCAAGAAGGGGGGGGAAGACAAGCCGTGGTCAGTTCAGTCCGAGTTCTCAAAGCAGGAGATGGCGTCCGTCAGGAAGACGACGGAAGGTCAAGCTAATAAGAGTAAGCACAGGTTTGCACAAACAAATGCCCACACAATCCCTCCCGCCGTCTGACCCTGGATTCCAATCAACTTACGTCTCAGCACAGGAAAGTACACAAGTCTTCAGGGAAGCGTCCCACACACACACACGAATCCCAAGCGTTTGCCCAGATTACCTTGCCCGACGCAATTTGCAATTGCTCCCAAGCCCCATTTTATGCCAGTTACAAATCTTCATCACTGTCAGCTGCCCTCCTTAACCCGGGCGTTTCCTCATCACTTTCCTCGTCAGAGCTGGAACACCTCTGACTACGCCCAACAGCATCTCCAGCTGTGGATCCCGTCCCATCCCTCCAGCTACGCCATGGGTCTAATCCTGAAGGTCCCCATTCATCTTCTGCCCCATCATGGCCAGTGGCCCCCAATTCCTCCCTTACCCGAGTCCAATCCATCTCATCCTCCTCTGAGCTAACCAGCCCTTCCTCCATTCTCTCCGTGAACCCTTCGAAAGACTCTTCGTCAGAGGGTGCTGCAAATATGTCTCGCAGTCTTTTTCTCTCTCGCTCCTCGAGAGTATCCGACTCTCGAGGAGTCTTACGCCCACGCCTGTCAGAAACAGAGCCACGAGGCTCAATCATAACATATGGCATTATGTCTTTTTCAATGCACTTTTAACTGTGTTGTACCCTGCCTCAATCCTTGAGGACAGGTGCGTAATATTGCACTACGTAGCACGATTTTTGTTTCTGGATTATAAATTACTAGCTGTGCCCGGCCACGCGTTGCTGTGGCGAAACATGGTGGTATGGGAAATAAAGTATTGAGGAATTGGTGGTAGTTAAGGTCAAGGGTAAAGGTTTTCCCCTGACATTAAGTCCAGTCGTGTCTGACTCTGGGGGTTGGTGCTCATCTCCATTTCTAAGCCGAAGAGCCGGCGTTGTCCATAGACTCCTCCAAGGTCATGTGGGATGACTACATGGAGCGGCGTTACCTTCCCGCCGGAGCAGTACCTATTGATGCACTCACATTTGCATGTTTTCGAACTTCTGGGTTGGCAGAAGCTGGGGCTAACAGTAAAGGCTCACTCTGGTCCCCCAATTCAAACCTGTGGCCTTTCAGTCCAGAAGTTCAGCAGCTCAGCGCTTTAACACGCTGCGCCATCAGGGGATATTATTTCCTAAAGGTTGTGAATATATAATATTTCTGATTGGTTTTTTTTGTTTGTTGGAGGCAAGTATGAATGCTGCAATTAGGAAAAATGATTAGGATGTAATGGCCTTGCAGCTTTAAAGCCTGGCTGTTTCCTCCCTGAGTGAATTTTTTGTGGGGAGGTGTTAGCTGGCCCTGATTGTTTCCTGTCTGGAATTCCCTTGTTTTCAGAGTGGTGTTTGCGATATTTTATGTGCTTCTACTGTCTGTGGCCCTGAGAAAACAGAGGATTTGCCAGACTTTGATGATGGGAATACTTTGTTGGGAGGTGTTAGCTGGCCCTGATTGTTTCCTGTGTGGAATTCCCCTGTTTATTTACTGTCCTGGTTTTAGAGATTATATTGTTCTGCATTATTCTATCCCAGTAATTATTTCATATTAAAGAAGAATCTCACTTATCCAACATTCGCTTATACAATGTTCTGGATTATCCAACGCAGTCTGCCTTTTCATAATCAATGTTTTTGTAGTCAGTGTTTTAAATTCATTGTGATATTTTAGTGGTAAATTTGTAAATACAATACAGTAGAGTCTCACTTATCCAACATAAACGGGCCGGCAGAATGTTGGATAAGCGAATATGTTGGATAATAAGGAGGGATTAAGGATAAGCCTATTAAACATCAAATTAAGTTATGATTTTACAAATTAAGGACCAAAACATCATGTTAGACAACAAATTTGGAACAAAAAGTAGTTCAATACACAGTAATTCTATGTAGAAATTACTGTATTTATGAATTTAGCACCAAAATATCACGATATATTGAAAGCATTGACTACAAAAATGCGTTGGATAATCCAGAACGTTGGATAAGCGAGTGTTGGATAAGTGAGACTCTACTGTAAATACTACATAGCATTACTGCGCATGGAACTACTTTTTCTGTCAAATTTGTTGTATAATATGATGTTTTGGTGCTTAATTTGTATAACGATTACTTAATTTGATGTTTCATTGGCTTTTCCTGAATCCCTTCTTATTATCCAACATATTCACTTATCCTGCCGGCCTGTTTACGTTGGATAAGTGAGACTCTACTGTATATTGATAATCTTATATTATCTGCTCAGAACTGGATTATCTGAGGCCCCTTCTTCACAGCTGTATAAAATGCACACGGAAGTGGATTATATGGTAGTGCGGAGTCAAGATAATCCAGTGCAAAGCAGATAATATAAGATTATAAATGGGTTATATAGCTGTGTGGAAGGGCCTTGGGTCTACACTGCCATATAATCCAGTGCAAATTAGATAATCTGTGGAAGAAGTCTAAGTGAGGCCTAAATCTGCCTGTCCCCTAACTGAAACCTGGCTGTCCCTTGGTTGCTAGGCAACCAAGTGGGCAGAGATTAGCCCTCTAAACTGGCAGCAATTGGATAAAAAAATATTGCTCTCCCTCTAATTAGGACTTTATTTTTCTTTTCTTTTTGTTGTATCAACCTTGAGGCGTGGATGATGGGTTGTGTTGTCAAATTTTGAGGTTGGGGGCCTGTACTTTTGTTGTTTTGTGAATTGCCGTGATGCCGTAACTCTTTTATATATATAGATAATTTTTCTAATTGGTTCAGGACATAGACTCATGCAAGCATTGAAGTGGGTTCTCCCGGGATTCATCTACACCAGTGATGGGCAACCTTTTGCACTTGGTGTGTCAAAATTCACCAAAAAACCTAACATGACTTGGGTGGTGTGTCACTTCAAGAAAAAAAAAACATAATTTCACAATATATATAGTTTAAATAACAAAAATATATAATTGTAATATATAACTGTATTTAATAAATCAAAAACTATTTACTGCCCTTATTTCCATGTACAACAATCTATGGTACCTCTTGCAGTTTCCACGCTGATTTCTCTCTATTGTAGTTTCAATGTAGTCATGAATAATGAATAATATAATAATAATATAATAGTAATAATATAATAATATACTACAATAATAATAGAATAATAGAATGATTATATATATATATGTCTGTGTGTGTGTGTAATGTGCATAATTCCCATGGCGTAAACAACAAAACCACTGGACCAAATCACACCAAATTTGGCCACAAAAGACATTAGTCATCCAATCAATCTACATGCAGCAGCGTGTCAGCAAAAATGGCTAGGCATGTCAGTGCGGACACGCGTGTCATAGGTTGGCCATCACTGATCTACACAGTGTTGCTCTTAATAATACAACCATGCATTATTATTAAGGGCAACACAACGGAATATAGTAATCACAATACCCACAGACAGCATTTGTATTCAACTCAGAATAAAGTGATCCAGTCCCAAAGGGAAGGAAATGCAACATTCAGAATGAATGAGTTCACAAACACTACCTTGAATCACATAATGTGATCTAGCAATCTGCTTAGATGCACAGACATAAATCCACACTTCTTAGCCAGCATTTATTGAAGTAATTACAATATTTACATAGCTCAGCCGGAGCGTAACATCTAAGCATCCGCCCGAGATTGATGGCCAAGAGTGAAGCTCACTATCTCCCAAGCCACCTGCATTCCAGAGCAGTGACAAATGTCCTGTTACATATCCGGAAAATGCACACTGTTTCCCTCTAGCAATAACTCTCTCTCTATGCATTTAACTCTTACACTACTGGAATTACAGGCACACACACAATCAGTTTGCTTTAAACCATAAGTGAAATTTCAAACCTACACAATGCAAAACTCCAACATATCTCATCGAGTCTTAACCCATTTAGCATAGTTTGTGCCACAAAAATGAAGTTTCTGCAGTAGAACAACTACTTTCAAAGCAAGAGCTGCACAATTAAATCAGGAACAGGACATTTTTCAAGTTTTGTTACATAGAGATGGTCTTGTTGTTGTTGTTGTTGTTTGCAATGACCCCCTTTGCAGTTTGGATACATAAAACGAAACATGTTTCCTCAATAGGAATGAGCCGCAACAGCACCCCTTTGCAAGACTTGGAGCGCTGTTTGAAAGACCTGGCTCCAAGCGGTCAACCAGGTTCGCCGGCCATCGGTTCGTCCATCCATGGATCCCCAGGTGGACCCCAAAGGTGGACCCCAGAGCCTGGCAGGTGGACACAGAAGGAAGAAGGTAGGAACAAGGATTGGTCATTTTGAGCCTGGATTTACACCAGGCATGGGCCAGCTTTGGCCTTCCCTCCAAGTGTTTTGGACTTCAACTCCCACAATTCCTAATGAAAACTTTGATACGCTTGCCTTCTGCTGCAGAGGGCTAGCTCATATGGGAGAAAGTAGATATTTAATGGCACAAATACTCCAAAATTTGGAATGTGGGCTAGACAAAACTACGGTTAGGTGGATCTGTAATTGGCTAAGCGAACGAACCCAAAGGGTGCTCACCAATGCGTTGTCTTCATCTTGGAAAGAAGTGACAAGTGGAGTGCCGCAGGGCTCCGTCCTGGGCCCGGTTCTGTTCAACATCTTTATTAACGACTTAGACGAAGGGTTAGAAGGCACGATCATCAAGTTTGCAGACGACACAAAACTGGGAGGGATAGCTAACACTCCAGAAGACAGGAGCAGAATTCAAAATGATCTTGACAGAGTAGAGAGATGGGCCGAAACTAACAAAATGAAGTTCAACAGGGACAAATGCAAGATACTTCACTTCATAGAATCATAGAATCATAGAATCATAGAATCGTAGAGTTGGAAGAGACCTCATGGGCCATCCAGTCCAACCCCCTGCCAAGAAGCAGGAAATTGCATTCAAAGCACCCCCGACAGATGGCCATCCAGCCTCTGCTTAAAAGCCTCCAAGGAAGGAGCCTCCACCACGGCCCCGGGGAGAGAGTTCCACTGGTGAACAGCTCTCACAGTGAGGAAGTTCTTCCTGATGTTCAGGTGGAATCTCCTTCCTTTCCTGTAGTTTGAAGCCCTTGTTCCCTTGTGTCCTAGTCTGCAGGGCAGCAGAAAACAAGCTCCCTCCCTCCTCCCTATGACTTCCCTTCACGTATTTGTACATGGCTATCATGTCTCCTCTCAGCCTTCTCTTCTGCAGGCTAAACATGCCCAGCTCTTTAAGCCGCTCCTCATAGGGCTTGTTCTCCAGACCTTTGATCATTTTAGTTGCCCTCCTCTGGATGCTTTCCAGCTTGTCAACATCTCCCTTCATCTGAGGTGCCCAAAATTGGACACAGTGTGATTCCAGGTGTGGTCTGACCAAGGCAGAATAGAATAAGGGGAGCAGGACTTCCCTGGATCTAGACGCTATTCCCCTATTGATGCAGGACAGAATCCCGTTGGCTTTTTTTGCAGCCGCATCACATTGTTGGCTCATGTTTAACTTGTTGTCCACGAGGACTCCAAGGTCTTTTTCGCACACACTGCTGTCAAGCCAGGCATTGTCCCCCATTCTGTATCTTTGATTTCCATTTTTTCTGCCGAAGTGAAGTATCTTGCATTTGTCCCTGTTGAACTTCATTTTGTTAGTTTCGGCCCATCTCTCTAGTCTGTCAAGATCGTTTTGAATTCTGCTCCTGTCTTCTGGAGTGTTAGCTATCCCTCCCAGTTTGGTGTCGTCTGCAAACTTGATGATCGTGCCTTCTAACCCTTCGTCTAAGTCGTTAATAAAGATCCTGAACAGAACCGGGCCCAGGACGGAGCCCTGCGGCACTCCACTTGTCACTTCTTTCCATGATGAAGACGACTTCGGCAGAAAAAATGGAAATCAAAGATACAGAATGGGGGACGCCTGGCTTGACAGCAGTGTGTGCGAAAAAGACCTTGGAGTCCTTGTGGGGAACAAGTTAAACATGAGCCAACAATGTGATGCGGCTGCTAAAAAAGCCAACGTGATTCTGTCCTGCATCAAGAGGGGAATAGCGTCTAGATCCAGGGAAGTCCTGCTCCCCCTTATTCTATTCTGCCTTGGTCAGACCACACCTGGAATCACACTGTGTCCAATTTTGGGCACCACAGTTGAAGGGAGATGTTGACAAGCTGGAAAGCGTCCAGAGGAGGGCGACTAAAATGATTAAGGGTCTGGAGAACAAGCCCTATGAGGAGCGGCTTAAAGAGCTGGGCATGTTTAGCCTGCAGAAGAGAAGGCTGAGAGGAGACATGAGAGCCATGTACAAATATGTGAAGGGAAGTCATAGGGAGGAGGGAGGGAGCTTGTTTTCTGCTGCCCTGCAGACTAGGACATGGAACAATGGCTTCAAACTACAGGAAAGGAAGGAGATTCCACCTGAACATCAGGAAGAACTTCCTCACTGTGAGGGCTGTTCGACAGTGGAACTCTCTCCCCGGGGCCGTGGTGGAGGCTCCTTCCTTGGAGGCTTTTAAGCAGAGGCTGGATGGCCATCTGTCGGGGGTGCTTTGAATGCGATTTCCTGCTTCTTAGCAGGGGGTTGGACTGGATGGCCCATGAGGTCTCTTCCAACTCTACTATTCTATGATTCTATGATTCTATGAAAATTTGGAATATGCCTTGTCTCCATAGGTCCCAGCCGTAAAGGCACTCCTCTGCAGGGTCTGGAGAACTTCCTGAAGGAGCTTCCCGGGGCAACGAGGAGCCCGTTCTTGCCGGCCATCGGCTCTACCGTTGGGAGCCCATCCGACGGTCGTCCCAGGCAAAGCGGCAGGCAATGCTCCGCAAAGGAGGAAGGTAATGCCGTGGCTCGATTTCGCAAGACACGTGTCTTTGGGGATCTCTGCATTGACAATGGGTTGGACTACATGCCAATGCGCCGGGTCCTATCCAGATACTGGAGCAGAGAGATCCTTAAAGCAAGCCTTCGCAACCCATCAGTAATAAGGGGTGGAAATTAAATAGTCTTAGCCTCTTGGGGCCATAGATAGGTTTTTGGCACCTCACTTTCCAAGCCAGGTATAATCACTGATTAATTAGGATTATTGCTGCTATTGTTATTGTTGTTATTGTTGTTGTTGTGAGCCTTCAAGTAGTTTTCAGAGGATAGTACTTAATAGCAGAAGACATGAAATACATGGATGTCAGATGTGTGACCCCTGGTTTGTAACCAGTCCATGGGAAAGGGATCTAAGATTCTTAGTAGACCACAAGATGAACTTGAGCCAAGAGTGTGATGCAGCAGCTAAAAAGGCCAATGTGTTTGTTTTAAATGTTCTGGATGGCCATCTGTTGGGAGGGCTTTGATGGTAGTCTTCCTTCCTGGCAGAAGGCAATTGAGCTGGATGGCCTTTGGGTGTCCCTTTTGATTCTATGATTCTGTGGCTGTGTCCATACATAGGTCTCCAACCAGGGATTTCCAACCGTTTCACCCCTTTTGCACACAGGCTCTAGTCCCGCTGGGATCCTGCCTCTTCAAGGCTTAGAGAACTGCCTGAAGGAGATTCCCATCCGTGAGAATAAAATCCAAAATTCCACCGCTGTGGCAGCCAGTGCCTCTGTCGGGAAGCCAAGGAGGACAGAACTGGCTTCTCAGAAGCCGTGGAAAGAAGGTAAGGGAAGGAGCGGAAAGCAGGCTGTAGCCTTAGGAGTCATAATAATAATAATAATAATAATAATAATAATAATAATAATAATAATAATAATAATAATAATTGCACAGACAGACTACAAACAGAGGCACAACTATGTGGCCCAAATGATTCATTGGAACCTATGCCTCAAGTACCACCTCCCTGCAGTAAAGAACTGGTGGGATCACAAACCTGCAAAAATATTGGAAAATGAACACGCAAAGATACTGTGGGACTTCCGAATCCAGACTGACAAAGTTCTGGAACACAACACACCAGACATCACAGTTGTGGAAAAGAACAAGGTTTGGATCATTGATGTTGCCATCCCAGGTGACAGTCGCATTGAAGAAAAACAACAGGAAAAACTCAGCCGCTATCAGGACCTCAAGATTGAACTTCAAAGACTCTGGCAGAAACCAGTGCAGGTGGTCCCAGTGGTGATGGGCACACTGGGTGCCGTGCCAAAAGATCTCAGCCGGCATTTGGAAACAATAGACATTGACAAAATTACGATCTGCCAACTGCAAAAGGCCACCCTGCTGGGATCTGCACGCATCATCCGAAAATACATCACACAGTCCTAGACACTTGGGAAGTGTTCGACTTGTGATTTTGTGAAACGAAATCCAGCATATCTATCTTGTTTGCTGTGTCATACAACGTCGTTGTGTCAATAATAATAATAATAATAATAGAAGGAACTTAGCATGGCCATTCCACCTGTTCCATCCTAACCACTCCAGATGTTATGATATATATCATAAAATAGATAGATTCATAGATAGATTAGATTCATAGATAGATTAGATTCATAGATAGATTCATAGATAATTCATAGATATCAAAGCAGAGTGTCTGCATTATTTTATTCTATATTTTTCCTGCAGTTGAATTTGATTTTTGCGGGTTTGATTATATGAGGATTTCGCTCACAAACATCTTGTATTAATTCACCATACAGGCATATTTCTTATTAAAATTCAGTTATAGATAGGATGTGGTTCTCTCTGTGTTGAGTACACAGGGTATCATTATTAATCAATAGTCCATAGTCCTTAGCTATAGTTGTACTCACTGACGTCTATAAGTCATACTTCTGTACTGAAGTCCAAACAGCACCATGCCTCCACCTCCACTGAGGTGGTAAAACAGTCTGACTACAAAACGGAGTCCTGAGTCTGAACATGCTCAGTACAATCACATATCTATAACCCCTCCCACACCAAAGGGGTACAGTCAAACTGACAAATCAAGATACACCTAGAATACAGGTTAGCAAATATATAAGTAAAGGTAAAGGTTTCCCCTGGCATTAGTCCAGTCGTGTCCGACTCTGGGGGTTGGTGCTCATCTCCATTTCTAGGCCGAAGAGCCGGCATTGTCCATAGACATCTCCAAGGTCATGTGGCTGGCATGACTGCTTGGAGCACTGTTATATATTTATATATAATTTATAATATATAATTTATATAAAATATATAATTTATATATAATTTTTATAATTTATATAGCAAATATATACATTAACAATTAAATAGTGAAAAGGCTTGGGAGGTTGCTATTTCCAACAGATAGTTGCTGTGGTTTGTGATGTTCTGGGGACTCTTCCTATTGGCCTGTGTTTTGTGTTCCACTAGACGGCATCTCGGGGGGCTCTGTTTCGGACGTCTCTCCCCTCCATCGGCTGATGACCTGCCTGAAGGAGATCCCCATCCGGAGGCCAAATTATCTCAAGACGCCCAGCGTTTCCTCTTCCTCCTCCTCCTCCTCTTCCTCTTCCTCCTCCAGCTGCAGCGAAACCGAGAGGGACCGGCAGAGTCCGGGGACGGGGTCCTGGTGGGACGGCGGACAAGGCAAGTCTCCGGGTGGCCTCTGTAGCATTGGGCCCCGACTGGGATATGTCAGGGGATGATGGTGTGCAGAGTGGATTCCAAAAATTCATCATCCTCGTCTCACCTCCTTCTCCAGACTGTATTCCCATGCTGAGAAACAGCACTGGTCAAACAAACACTCCAGCAGATGAAGTCCAACTGTTGATTAACTTTATTTACATGTCTATTTACAGTTCGCATTTCTCGGCTTCAGAGCATAGCATTCATAGTCCATCTTCAGCGAATGCTCAAGCCGAACACACAGAGATTAGATAACAACATTCCTCAGTCCGGAGGAAGTTCCAACCCTCAAAGGGCCGGAAATCAAGCCTCATAGGTCACAGTAATCACAACAGGCTGTCAGTCAAAACTAGCCTGCTGTTAACTATTTCATTACTGAAAAATACACACTCTAGCTCATCAGCAGTAAACACTTGATTTACATTTCATACAAATATAACCATACTCCAACAGGATAGTGGTGTCAAGCCGCACCATTTCTACCATTAGATTAGCTGTGTCAAAGCTATTTTCATGGAGGTCCACCTTATTACACTATGCAACATGACTTTTGTTCTTGTGTTATCCATGTCATTTACTAATTGTTTATATCATAAAACATGGGAAAAGTTTATTAAACTGCACAAACTTTTGGGAGGGACATCCTGCTGCAACATTTGCTCTAGTTTTCCAATGAATATCTCACAGAGTCTCAACCGATAGATTGTGGCAGCCACAAAAACAAACTTTCTGGAGTGTAACAACTACAGTACAGTCTCACTTATCCAACACTCGCTTATCCAGCGTTCTGGATTATCCAACACATTTTTGTAGTCAATGTTTTCAATACATCGTGATATTTTGGTGCTATTCGTAAATACAGTAATTACTACATAGCATTACTGAGTATAGAACTACTTTTTCGGTCAAATTTGTTGTATAACATGAGGTTTTGGTGCTTAATTTATAAAATCATAACCTATTTTGATGTTTAATAGGCTTTTTCTTAATCTCTCCTTATTATCCAACATATTCGCTTATCCAACGTTCTGCCGGCCCGTTTATGTTGGATAAGTGAGACTCTACTGTATTTACAAAGTAGGTTTCACACAATTAAACAGGAAATAACACTTTCAAACCAGGAACGGAACATTTTTCCAATTTTGTTACATAGTGTTGTGGTTGCCTTCAAAGGGCCGTTGAATCCATGGATGAAGAATCTGCTTTGAGTCTCTTTGTAGAGAAAAAAGGAGTATAAATAATAATAATAATAATATCCAGCATATCTATCTTGTTTGCTGTGTCATACAACGTTGTTGTGTCAATAATAATAATAATAATAATAATAATAATAATAATAATGCAGACATACACCTACTCATATTTCTTGTTGAGGGTTGTAGAAATAAATAAATAGATAAACAGAAGCTTTACCACATCTTCTGAGTAAAGATAAACCTTGCAGTATAATAAAATGTCACTCAGGCTTGTGCAACAAGTAACAGTGACTTTTTTTCAGTTCAAAAGTTCAAACAGGGTGACAATATATATGGCAGTCTTTCTGAATTCACACAGAGAACATAGGGAATAAACAGTCCCTTTAAACAGTCTTTAAATATACAGTAGAGTCTCACTTATCCAACATAAACGGGCCGGCAGAACGTTGGATAAGCAAATATGTTGGATAATAAGGAGAGGTTAAGAAAAAGCCTATTAAACATCAAAATAGGTTATGATTTTACAAATTAAGCACCAAAACATCAAGTTATACAACAAATTTGACAGAAAAAGTAGTTCATTACACATTAATGCTATGTAGTAATTACTGTATTTACGAATTTAGCACCAAAATATCACAATGCATTGAAAACATTGACTACAAAAATGCGTTGGATAATCCAGAACGTTGGATTAAGTAAGTGTTGGATAAGTGAGACTCTACTGTATTAATAACACAGAGGTAAACCTATTTGTATTTCCTTGAGTTTAATGTGCCATTGAATCTAATGCGCACCTCCATTATCAAAACCTGGAAACCAAAAAAAGGGTATTTGCTGTCTAATGTCATGTGCAGCAGCAAAATGTGCACTCTTTGTAATTTGACCATTAGAATTGCTTCCTGGCTGTATCTAAATGCAAACCCCACTCTCCTAACTAAATAGAACAAACTGCAGCCTTCCAGGTGTTTCTGTATCACAACTCCATCAGCGCTAGTCATGGTTGTTGGATGTTGTAGAAATAAATAAATAGAAGCTTTACCACATTTTCTGAATCAAGATAAACCCTACAGTATAATAAAGTGTCACTCAGGCTTGTGTAACAAGTAACAGTATCTTTACTTCAGTTCAAAAGATCAAACAGGGTAACAATATATATAGCAGTCTCTTTGAATTCACATAGAGTCCAGCATCTGGAGAAAGGACATGGAGAGCTGGAGTTAGATGCACCTTAAGTGTCCAGTTTGTGCACTTCTTTCCTCTTCCAGATTTGTATCAAGGGTCAGATGCGGATGAGGTTGGGAGACGGAAGGAAGCGGACCCCAGGAAAGTGGGGAAGAGCCCACGGGCAGGACTTCCTTCGGAGGAGGAAGCGGGGCTCCCACCCCCGGCCTCCCCCGTCCCCAGCCTGCAGAACGGCTTGAAGGATCTCGGTGGGAGTCCACCGCTTCACCCCAAAACCCATTCATCCAAATCTGTCCGCACCCAGCCTGGATTATGTCCTGCAGGTAAGTCTGGCCAAGGTGACCCACACTGTAGAATGAATGCATTTTAACTCCATGCTGTGGGATCATGGGAGTTGTAGTTCGACAAGGTCTTCATCTTTCTCTACTAGAGAATGCAAACTACAGCTCCCAAGTTTCCTTAGAATCAAGCCATGGCAGCTCAAGTGGTGCCGAACTTCATGCCTTCTACAGCACAGGTGTGCCCAAAAGCTCCTGTGCTTGGGTGCATCTACATTGTGAAATTAATACAATTTAGTTCCACTCGAATTTTCATAGCTCAATGCTGTGGATTCCCGGGAACTTTAGATTTTTAAAGACCTCGGGGTGGCTTTAAAACTACAACTCTCATGCCTCCTGTGAAAAGATCTCCCTTGAAAATAGAAAATCCTCATATGCAATTAGGGTGATGAAACCACAAGAGTTGGAAGTCAATTCTGTTGTGTATTGTAGATGTAAATTAAATAGAAGCTTTACCACTGCTTCTGAACCTAAATTTACCCTGCAGTGTAATAACGTGTCATTCGGTTTTGTGTAACAAGTAACAGGAACTTAACTTCAAGAGATCAAACAAGGCAACGATATATACAGTAGTCTCTCTGATTTCTTACAGAGACTAGAGGGAATAAACAGTCCTTTTAAATAGTCTTTAAATATGCCTCAGTGCCTTAGAAATGACAAGGGCTTTAGAGCAGGGGTCCCCAAACTTTTTAAGCAGAGGGCCAGTTCACGGTCCCTGAGTGTTGGGGGGCCGGACTATAGTTTAAAAACAAATATGAACAAATTCCTATGCATATGCACACTGCATATGTCTTATTTGTAGTGCAAAAAAACAAAAAAGCCAACAAAATGTTATGGTTTGCAAAGGCACTGTGCTATATTTGTGTGTTAACTGGAACAGCCGATTGGCTGAATCTGCAAATACCTGTAATTTGATTTGAAACTGTTTCTGTTCTGCTGCTGGAGAACCGGTTTGAACAAGTTTTTGTTCAGTGTGAGTCTGTGTGGTGACTGAGTACTGCCTGGGGAAGATGGCTCTGTACTCAGAGAGTCCTTGCTATTTCTGAGGCCTTGGTTGCTACTGGGAAAAGAGGATGAAGAACCAGGACTGTATTCTTCACTGCAGCAGATTTATGGCCTGAAAAAGGACTGTTTGTGACTGCTGGGTTTCTGTAAACAATCAGAGGGACTGTTGTGAATACCATTGTTCTTTGGATCTCTTGGAATTAGTAAAGTTCTTGTATTATTTGTTCTGCAAATCTGAGTGGTGCATCCTTGTTTTGCAGGGTGACTCTGGGCTCACGGGCACACGTAAGAGTTTCTGTTTACCATCTACAATGCACAACACAAAAGAACAATACAATATTTAAAAATAAGAACAATTTTAACCCACATAAACCTACCAGGATTTCAATGGGAAGTGTGAGCCTGCTTCTTGCTGATGGGATAGTCAAGTTAATTAGGATTTTTGTTGTTGTTAATGTTGTTGTTGTGTGCCTTCAAGTCATTTCAGACTTGAGGGTCGTATGTGGCCCCCGGGCCTTAGTTTGGGGACCCCTGCTTTAGAGAGTCGGCAGCCATTTACTTCCTGACTGTTTTCAGTCAGCACTCTCTTTCACTCTCCGAAGTAAAATGCCTACTCAAACCGGCTCCCAGAGACAGTAGCCAATCAGATTGCTAGCTCCTGGCATGCTTAGCCAATCAGCTGCTGACACATGTCTGTCCAGTTAACCCATTATATCATGGCGCCTTTTACAAACCCCAACAAGTTCTAAGTGGTAACAATGGAACAGTGTGAATGAAACCTTAAAGAGAGTGTTGTGCTTATATTCAAGGACTCAGAGGCAATGGGTGTGATCCAGAGAGATGCCCCAAAGAAACTGCATCGGCTGCATCTGGTCCTTTGAGTAGTTCCTCCATATTGACCCAGAACTCCTTGGCGGAAAGAGATGCCGAGCGCCGGAACCTGGGACTCCATGCGCAAGGTAAACGTGGCTTCCGTTGCCCAACAGCTCTTATCGTCAAGAGGGTCTTCCTTTCCATATGTCTTTCCACTCCTCTAAATTATAAACAACTAGCTGTGCCCGGCCACGCGTTGCTGTGGCGAAGTCTGGTGGTATGGGAAATAAAGTATTGAGGAATTGGTGGTAGTTAAGGTAAAGGGTCCCCTGGGCTGAGTGGGTTGCTAGGAGACCAAATGAGCGGAGCTTAGCCTTCTAACTGGCAGCAATTGGATAAAAACAATTATTCCTCTCCCTCTAATTAGGACTTTATTTTTCTTTTCTTTTTGTTGTATCAACCTAGAGGCATGGATGAGGGGTTGTGATGTCAATTTTCGAGGTTGTGGGGTGTTTACTTTTGTTGTTTTGTCCGCTGCCGTGATGCCATCACTCTTTTATATATATAGATTTAATAAACAAGTACATGCATCTGACCTTAAGGTAACTTGGATTAAAATGATGTACATCACGCCACAGAAATTGGGAAAATACTATAAAGGAATACAGACAAAATGTTGGAAATGTGGAACCCAAGAAGGCACATTCTACCATATGTGGTGGCTGTGCAAAAAAGCAAAACAATATTGGAAAGGAATACACAAATAAATTCTAAAAATTCTAAAAAAATAAATTATGAAATGTTACCAGAAACTGATTTATTGGGATTAACAAATAATAAATTAGAGAAAAACCAAGAAATCCTACTAAGTTATCTATCAACAGTAGCTAGAATAGTCTAGAAACGAGATTAAAAGAAATGCCAAGAATGGGAAGTTAAGATACTGGAAATAAGAAATATGGATAAATTAATGACATTTCTGACCTGCAAGAGGAGAAACTGATTGGAGCCCAGTGAGAGACTTATCTGTTACAAAAGAGTAAAAAAATGATAATTTAGAAATTAGAAATTAAACTTTTTAAGCTAAGAAATATCATCCGAAATTTCGAAAAGAAGAGGAGAAGCAAGAATGGATAACATGATAGAGACTAAACGGAAGGAATACAAACACAAGAAAGTTGTTCCCTCTTTTCTTGTCTCGCACTCCCTTTTATATCCCTGATCCTTCCCCACTTTCTCTTTCCCAGACCCTTCACAATTACTGTATTTTTATTCTATGTACAAGGAAAACTCTAATAAATACTATTTTTAAAAAAAGAAGAGGGTCTTCCTAATGTTTAGCTCTTGTCTTAATGCAGAACCAGCGACTGAGAGCAATCCCCTCCAAGGCCTGATCCGGTGCCTCAAGGAGATCTCCCCGAGGGGTCCCAGCCCCGGATCCCGGTCGGTCAGCAGCTCTCCGGCCAGAACGGCCCAACGAGAACCAAGGCACCGACAAGCGGATGAAGAAGAGAAGGAGGAAGCGCTGGGAGAAGAAGGAGAAGAATTCAATGCACGGAAAGGTGAGCTTTAGGCATTACGCCAAGGCTGGGGAGACATTGGGACCTGGCCAGGTGTCCAGGTGTGCATTGCAATAGCCTTACCTACATTTGTTTAGATTTTGCAAGCCAACATGATTCAAATCAGGAAGAAAATCCTCATTGGCTCAGTTAGGATTTTATGGCAGCCTCATTTTTCTGCTCTCTCAGAGTGGCTGTTTGCTTTTATTTACCTTTCCAAACTACAGTAGAGTCTCACTTATCCAACACTCTCTTATCCAACGTTCTGAGTTATCCAATGCATTTTTGTAGTCAATGTTTTCAATACACCGTGATATTTTGGTGCTAAATTCGTAAATACAGTAATTACTACATAGCATTACTGTGTATTGAACTACTTTTTCTGTCAAATTTGTTGTATAACATGATGTTTTGGTGCTTAATTTGTAAAATCATAACTTAATTTGATATTTAATAGGCTTTTCCTTAATCTCTCCTTATTATCCAACATATTCGCTTATCCAACGTTCTGTCGGCCCGTTTACGTTGGATAAGTGAGACTCTACTGTATATACAAGTTCACACTCACTCCGGAGTCTAAGACATTTATACCCTCATTATTCAAATTCACCTTGTGGGTGTTACATTAATGCCTTTCTTCCTGAGTCCAGGCATGTCATGTCCACTCCTTTGTCTTAACCCTTTCGCGACTGGTTTTGGACACAACATGATTAGCAGAATGGAGTTTTTACCTTTATACACCCATCTGTCTAAAACTCAACAGGTTCTACAGCAGGCCTGGGCAAACTCCGGTCCTTCCTCCAAGTGTTTTGGACTTCAACTCCCACAATTCCTACAGCTTTTCTGTAGTCAATGATACCTGGCAGCCTATGAAATAATAATAATATTACAGTCTTCCCTCGATAACCCACAGGTTCCGCATCCACAGATTCAACCAACCACATTTTGAAATTTTTGGAGGACAAGACCCGGCACTTGTTTTGAGTCATTCACTATTGTATATAATGAGACTTGAGCATCCATTGATGTTGGTATCCATGGGGGTCAGATACCAAAGGTTCATTGTATTATTGTAGTTGTTGTTTTGTTGTTATTCTCCACTTTCTTATCTTAAAGACTCAAAGTATCTCAATATGGAATCTCAATAGTAGTAGATGGGATCACAATAGCACAGTGACAAGAATTGACACTGCTTGAAAAGTGCCATATTGTTGCACCCCTAGGCTGTGAAGGCACCTCAAAACCTCACTGGAGCCCCAGAATACAAGCTGTTTATTGAGGGTTATAAGTAAGCACAAGCAAATATAGTTCAGAGTCAATAAAATAGGTTTAAATCCACAAGAGCAGTGTACTTGAAATCCTAAAGCAAGAGTCTAGGGAAGTCACTCAAAGAACATAGTCCAAACCAGATATCGAACTCAGTCCCACGAAAAGCATCAAGAATAGTCCAAACAAGATTCAGTTCCAAGGCATGAAACAAACTGGAACCACAGGAAACAAGACTAGAATGCAGGATCAAACTCCCAAGTAATCCAAGGTAATAGAAATCCACACGTCACTGGAACCTTCAACTGGATTCAAAGGCAAACAAGGCTGGAACTTGAAGCAAAATCCAAAGATACAGGAACACGGAGCAAAGATCTTTCTCTCTTGAATTGCCAAGTTGCCACCTCTGCCATAGCAGAGAAGGAGCAGGCATTTAAGGAAAATCCAAGGTCTTTCTTTCATGAGAAAACTCTTTCTCTCTTGAGAAAACCATTCATTAGAGCGCTTCAAAAGCAGTTGTTTACTTTTCCGTAAACATTCTCGTTCCCTCCTTGGGTGAGTTCTTGCCTCTCTCCTGTCAAACACGTTATCCTCCTCTAAACTAGAATGTCCATCTGGCACCTGGTGAACTGGCCTTGACTGCGGAGAAGAATGTGGTTCACAATGCTTGCTTGCAACCATTCGGTCTCTGGTCCCAGAATCCACTGGGACAAACTGACTGCGTATCAGGCCCAAACCCAGAGTCCTCTGGCAAAACAGGTGCAGGGACAATGACTGGCTGAATGGGCCTTAAATCAGGCTCAGGCTGAGCTACAACACACATTATCCCAATATGTTTTTCACTGAGTCTGAGAGTCTTGGACAGAATGGGAATCATTATCCAAAGCTTGTGATGACGGCAGAAACTTGGCCGCCATTAAATTCAACTCGCATGGAAATCTTGGAAATTTCTTTAATGCTAAATTACTACTATACAGCAAAGTTACGAATAAAAGAAAATGTGCTTAATGCTAAATTACTACTATACAGCAAAGTTACGAATAAAAGAAAATGCGGGCAACATCTCAGTTTCTACACACCAGAAACGGATCCATGGCAAAGTTCTAGTCATTGACAAGCTGGAAGAATGTGAACTCACTGTAATGATGATGTTGTTGTTGTTGTTGATAGTCAGCTATAGGTTTCCTTGCGTTACCAAGTCAGTTGTCTCCCGTCACCACCTTTTTGTGCTTCCTACAGATCTAGTGGAGAACATGAAGGAAAAACCCAGAAGCAGAATTGGTGGAGACCCGTTACTCCCGAAGAAGCCTTCGAAGAGGACGCCATCCCCTGAAGTTGGCAGCAGCCACAAAAGTAAGTCAAATTAAACCATTATTAAATTTAAATAAATGCCACTAAATTTCCCCGTTTCATTGGCAGACTTATAACACTACTAGCTGTGCCCGGCCACGCGTTGCTGTGGCGAAGTATGGTGGTATGGGAAATAAAGTATTGAGGAATTGGTGGTAGTTAAGGTCAAGGGTCCCCTGGGCTGAGTGGGTTGCTAGGAGACCAAGTGAGCTGAGCTTAGCCTTCTAACTGGCAGCAATTGGATAAAAACAATTATTCCTCTCCCTCTAATTAGGACTTTATTTTTCTATTCTTTTTGTTGTATCAACCTAGAGGCATGGATGAGGGGTTGTGCTGTCAATTTTCAAGGTTGTGGGGTGTTTCCGCTGCCGTGATGCCATCACTCTTTTATATATATAGATGTAACACGATTTATGTTCCCGGGTTATAAATGTCATCCGTTTTGTGTCTCATGTCCCCGTCAGGTGCCAGCCCCACAGTGACTTCCGTTTGTGGCCCCAAAGGGAGTGAGTATCCGTGTGCCAGGAGTCGGACTTCACCTGCACCGAAGCCTCGTGTGCCAGAATGGAGCGGTTCCAGCTCACCCAAAAACGGAGAGAAAAGTCCCCTGGCGACAGGTGAGGAGATGGGAGTGCAGCTGGAAACAGCCTTTTGCAGTACAAGCCGTCCCCAAGTTACATACACCTGATTTATAAACGACTCCTAATTAAGAACGGGGTTGAGACAACAGGAAGTGAGAGAAATCTACTTCTAGGAAGGGGAATCCACTTCTGGAAGGGTTATTATCCCGGGGAAAAGGAGTCTTCACTGAACTTAATCCCCAATCCTTGTTTCCACAACAAGCCACATTTTCTCCACATAGTCTCCTCTGAGAGGCGTAAACCCAATACCACTTAATTTAATCCCGACCAAGTAGCCATGAGATCATGCCAAACGCACTTGAGCTTCAAGCTCTTCTCACTGATTCTCTCAGAACGTCTAATTGGTCTATTTTTCACTCCCTCTGTTCTCAAACCTAATCTGGCTTCTTGGGAAACCCTCCCATGTTTCCCAAAAGAACTGGTTTCACTTGAACGATCACAGGGATGCAAAACATCGGCCTCAACGGCCTGCAATTCTCTCCTAGCACTGACAGACTCATCACTTTGAAACCCATCAAACCCCTCATCCTCAGACATGTCAGAAAAATCCTCTACTGCTTGCAGAGCTACAACAATTGCTTCTATCATAAAAACATGGATAATAATAATAACAACAACAACTACTACTACTACTTTATATTCCACTCTATCTCCCTGAAGGGACTCAGAGTGGTGTCCAATAAAGTTTTTTAAACTTTGTTTTTGTGGAACATCCTGCAAGCACATTTTGCTGTGGTTTTCCAATGAATATCCCATTGAGTCTCAACCAATTCAACCTCCGGCATCTGGAAACCTACAGAACCAATCTTGTTCATAATTTGGGGACTGCCTGTATTGTGTCCATTTAAATACAGTAGAGTCTCACTTATCCAAGCTAAACGGGCCGGCAGAAGCTTGGATAAGCGAATATCTTGGATAACAAGGAGGGATTAAGGAAAAGCCTATTAAACATCGAATTAGGTCATGATTTTACAAATTAAGCACGAAAACTTCATGTTATACAAAAAAATTGACAGAAAAAGTAGTTCAATATGAAATAATGCGATGTAGTAATTACTGTATTTACGAATTTAGCACCAAAATATCACGATATATTGAAAACATTGACTACAAAAATGGCTTGGATTATCCAGAGGCTTGGATAAGCGAGGCTTGGATTAGTGAGACTCTAGTGTACCATCATTATCTCAGTTGGCAACAAGAGGGCGGGGAAGTTCAGGAGAATTGTATTGGAAAACAAGATAGTTTTGGAACAGAGGGGCACCGAATTGGAAGATAGAGCTAGGACGGAGAAGTGAAGGGAAGGGGGAAAGGCTTGGTTTGTTTGTATGCATGTTTACTTCAATCTGACTCTGGTAACTCGTTACAGCCAGGGCCGACGACAGCCCAGCTTCGGTGGTGACGTCCAGCAGTTTTGAACCCCGAACCGAGCCAGGAAACTCTTCGAAGAAAAGGTGTCTCGACTCGTCTCTGTCCCAGGACCGTTGGGGAAACGGGGGCGAAGGGCAGCGGTCCGAGCTGGGCCCCGTTTTGTCGGAGACGCTGGGCCGGCTCTCGGCGGACATGAGCGCGGTGTCGCGGGACGTCTCCCGCCTGCAGAGCCACCTGGAGCGGCTGGAGCAGGACGCCCGGGGCTGGGTGCTGGAGCTGGCCTCTCTGCGGATGGAGAACCGCAGCCTCCTCGAGTACGCCCGCCAGACCGAGTCCCGCTGCCGCACGCTGGAGAGCCGCTCCCGCCGCAACAACCTGCGCCTGCTGGGCCTGCCGGAGGGTGCCGAGGGCGGTGACGCCGTCTCCTTCTTGCGCCGGACCCTCCTCCCGCCGGTGCTGGGGACGACCCTGGAGATCGAGAGCGCCCGGAGGGTCCATGCCGCCTCCAGGCCCCGGCCGCTCGTCTTCCGCCTGCTGCGCTTCGCGGACAAAGCGGCCCTCTTGCAAGCCGCCCGGTCGCGGCCGCTCAGCTTCGCCGGGGCTCCACTCACTCTCGTTCCGGATGCCTGCCCCTCGCTCTCCCGGCGCCACAGGATCCCCTTCTCGGCCTTCCGACACCCCTCGTTCTTCGGCCCCCGACCCTCCTGTTGCTGCCTTCGGCCTCCCCACGGCTCGCGGCAACCGACGGCGTGCAACTCCTTAAGTGACAGGGACAGCAGGGTTTCTAAAGGACCGGATCCTTTGACAGGACCAAGGTGCCTCAACGGGTGTCAGGGTGCAGGGAACAGCAAACAACACGACCCATGAGGCTGTGCTGCGGTAGGGTCTCGAAGAATGGGTAGAACTGGCTGCTTGTTTACAGTTGATTTGGAATGGGCTTCTTAGGCTGGATCTACATAATGATGTGTCAGTGTGGAGGTCAGGTTGCATCTTGTGTGGGGTTTCTTCAACCTCCATCAATCATCTTCTCCAGCACCCTGATGAATTGCAATCCTCCATCACACCAATTCCTCTGTTCAATGTCAGACTCAAACACATCCGTAGTCTGAAGTCCAGACATTTATTCAATATCTATAAACATATTTACAAAGCATAGCAAAAGCCATCGCTCTGAGCTGACATTCTTCTTCAGCCTCTTGCCTCGGCAAGCACCAGCTCAACACACACAGAGATAAGAAAGCACATTCCTCAGTTCGAAGGAAGTTCCTGACCTCCAAAGCCGGAAATCATGCCTGATAGGTCATAGCAGTCACAACAGGCTGTCAGTCAAAACTAGCCTGCTGTTAACTGTTTCATTACTGAAACACACACTCTTGCCTAACAGCAGAAAACACTCGATTTACATTTCATACACATACAACCATAATCCAACATGATGATGTTGATAATGATAATAATAATAACACCAATAACACTGTATTTATATTCCGCCCTTCTCCCCAAGGGGACTCAAAGCAGATTACCGTATATAAATTGGGCTGGGCTGTGGCGCAGCTGGCTAGTAACCAGCTGCAATAAATCACTATTGACAGAGAGGTCATGAGTTCGAAGCCCGGGTTGGGTTAAGCCCCCGACCATTAAATAGCCCGGCTTGCTGTTGACCCATGCGGCCCAAAAGACAGTTGTATCTGTCAAGTAGGAAATTTAGGTACGCTTTATGCGGGAGGCTAATTTAACTAATTTACAGCACCATAAAACTGCCAGCAATATGCCGGAAAGGAATGAGGAAGTACAGCCACTAGTGGACGGTGAAGCAACAGCTCCCCCTGTGGCCGGAATCGTGAAGCTGGAATTGTTAAATGCCTCTGTGTGTGTCTGTATGTTGTTTGAGAGCATTGAATGTTTGCCATATATATATATATGTTTATTGTAATCTGCCCTGAATCCCCTTTGGGGTGAGAAAGAAGGGCGGAATATAAATACTGTAAGTAAGTAAATAAACACACACAGGCAAATATTCAGTGCTTTGCTACAATGTGCCACACATTGTTGTCATTTCATGGTCACGTGACTGGCATGACCGCTTGGAGAGTCTTTTTGCCTTTTCACACCGAAGCAGTACTTATTTATCTACTCACATTTTCATGTTTTTGAACTGCTAGGTTGGCAGGAGCTAGAGCTAACAGCAGGAGCTCATCCCATCCCGCGGATTTGAACTGCCAGCCTTCAGGTCAGCAGTTCAGCAGCACAAGGGTTTAACCAATTGTGTCGCCGCAGCCCCTTCCCCATATCCCAAGATCTAATCCCACCACTATGTACTACAATTTCTGTTCCTGGGTTATAAATGTCATTTGTTTTTGCCCGAGGGACATCATCCTGACAGCAGCACATTTTCCTCTCGTTTTCCAATGAATATCTCATGATAAGAGTCTCAACCAGGTCAACATACCATATACAGTAGAGTCTCACTTATCCAAGATAAACGGGCCGGCAGAACCTTGGATAAGCGAAAATCTTGGATAATAAGGAGGGATTAAGAAAAAAAAACCTATTAAACATAAAATTACATTATGATTTTACAAATGAAGCACCAAAACATCATGTTTTACAAGAAATTGACAGAAAAAAGCAGTTCAATACTCAGTAGTGTTATGTAGTAATTACTGTACAGTAGAGTCTCACTTATTCAAGCTAAACGGGCCGGCAGAAGCTTGGATAAGCGAATATTTTGGATAATAAGGAGGGATTAAGGAAAAGCCTATTAAACATCAAATTAGGTTATGATTTTACAAATTAAGCACCAAAACATCATGTTATACAATAAATTGGACAGAAAAAGTAGTTCAACAAGCAGTAATGTTATGTTGCAATTACTGTATTTACGAATTTAGCACCAAAATATCACGATATTTTGAAAACATACAAAAATGGCTTGGATAATCCAGAAGCTTGGATAAGCGAGGCTTGGATAAGTGAGACTCGTACTGTATTTACGAATTTAGCACCAAAACGTTGCAACATTGACTACAAAAACATTGACTACTAAAAGGCAGACTGCTTTGGATAATACAGAACCTTGGATAAGTGAAACCTGGATAAGTGAGACTCTACTGTATACTTGAATATGAACCGACGCACCTCATTTTACCACAAAAGATTGGGAAAACTTACTGACCCAAGTATAAGACAAGGGTGGGAAATGTAGCATCTACTGATAAATTATAAAAAATAGATACCAATAAAATTCTATTAATTGAGGCTAAATGTTTTTGAATATTTACATAAAACTAATTTAAGATAAAACTGCTTAACTCTGATTACCGTATACAGTAGAGTCTCACTTATCCAACATAAACGGGCCAGCAGAACGTTGGATAAGCGAATATGTTGGATAATAAGGAGAGATTAAGGAGAAGCCTATTAAACATCAAATTAGGTTATGATTTTACAAATTAAGCACCAAAACATCATGTTATACAACAAATTTGACAGAAAAAGTAGTTCAATATGCAATAATGCTTTGTAGTAATTACTGTATTTACGAATTTAGCACCAAAATATCACGATGTATTGAAAACATTGACTACAAAAATGTGTTGGATAATCCAGAACGTTGGATAAGCAAGTGTTGGATAAGTGAGACTCTACTGTATACTCAAGTACAGTAGAATCTCACTTATCCAAGCCTCGCTTCTGGATAATCCAAGCCATTTTTGTAGTCAATGTTTTCAATATATCATGATATTTTGGTGCTAAATTCGTAAGTACAGTAATTACAACATTACATTACTGCCCATTAAACTACGTTTTCTGTCAAATGTATATATATAAAACGGTAATGAAATTTCGGCCTAGGACAAAACAACAAAACTACACATCCCAGAAGCACTAAACTTGGCAGCACAACCCCTCATCCATGCCTCTATGTTCATACAACAAACAGCTCCAGCTACTCCAGAAAACGGCCAGGCTTTGAGACTGCAAGGCTATTCACTGCTATTCCACCTGGCCAACAAAGGATTCCCATAAGCCACAGCAAAGCTAGTTTGTTATATAACATGTTTTGGTGCTTAATTTGTAAAATCATAACCTAATTTGATGTTTAATAGGCTTTTCCTTAATCCCTCCTTATTATCCAAGATATTTGCTTATCCAAGCTTTTGCCGGCCTGTTTAGCTTGGATAAGTGAGACTCTACTGTATAAGTCAACTTGAATACAGTAGAGTCTCACTTATCCAACACTCGCTTATCCAACATTCTGGATTATCCAATGCATTTTTGGAGTCAATGTTTTCAATATATCATGATATTTTGGTGCTAAATTCATAAATACAGTAATTACTACATAGCATTACTGCGTATAGAACTACTTTTTCTGCCAAATTTGTTGTCTAACATGATGTTTTGGTGCTTCATTTGTAAAATCATAACCTAATTTGATGTTTAATAGGCTTTTCCTTAATGCCTCCTTATTATCCAACATATTTGCTTATCCAACACTCTGCCAGCCCGTTTATGTTGGATAAGTGAGACTCTACTGTATAAGCCAATGAGGACCCTCACTCGAGTATAAGCCGAGGGGAGTTTTTCAGCCCTTAAAAAGAGCTGAAAATGTGTCTTATACTCGAGTATATACAGTACTTTGTGGCAGCCACAAAAACAAAGTTTCTGGAGTAGAACAACTATTTTCAAATTAAGAGTTGCACAATTTGACAAAAATAACACTTCCAAATCGGGAACATAACATGTTTTTTTTTGGCAGTATAGACCCAAATAATCCAGTTCAAAGCAGACCCTGGGATATCGAGTAGCGTAGATCCAGCCTTAGGAAAATCAGTGCGATCGCTGTAGCCCAGCCTTCTTTCCCAATGTGATTTTTCCCATTCGTATTGGACTCCCACTCCCATCATCCCCAACCCGTGAAGCGTTCTGGTGGTTGCTCTCCATCCCTGTGTGAATGGGGAATAACATGAAGGACTGAAAGAGAGGATCAGGCGAAAACACATTTTCCAAGATGTGTTCGTTTCTATATATATATATATTTTAATGTATTCCGTAAAGATATTTTATATTGGGATTTTGTTCCTATGTCTCGTTGTTAATGTACCTTACACCTTGGTGGTGAGAGTTGGCTATAAATATATGAATAATAAAAGAAAAATAATGAAAGCTGAGCCTCTGGTTGGCGTGATGTGGAGCCTTCTTCTCTGGGGATTTTTAAGCTGAAGCTGGATGGCCATCTGTCGGGAGGGCTTGGATTGTGTCTTCCTGCCTGGCAAAAGGGACTGGATGGCCTTCTTTGGGATCTTCTCCAACTCTTAAGAGTCTGCTACTTTGAACCCAAATCCAAGTTGATATTTTGCAGAACTTTTACAGAATGGGGGTCCTTTTGACACCACTCGGACTGAAGTACAAGGTGACAAAATAATGGTATTTACGTAATAATAATAATAATAATAATAATAATAATAATAATAATAATAATAATAATAATAAGTGGCTTTGCATGCAGCTCAAGGCAGGGTACGATATCCATAAAACAAGAGGTAAATGCACTATTAAAACGCATATTTATTTACATTTATTTTATTTATTTACAGTATTTATATTCTGCCCTTCTCACCCCGAAGGGACTCAGGGCGGATCACGTCATGTACATATAGGGCAAACATTCAATGCCTTTAACATAGAACAAAGACAAGACAAACATAGACTCCGAGCTGGCCTCGAACTCATGACCTCTTGGTCAGAGTGATTTGTTGCAGCTGGCTGGCTGCTCACCAGCCTGCGCCACAGCCCGGACCCAGTATTTATATTCCACCTTTCTCACCCTGAAGGGGACTCAGGGTGGATCAGAGAACATACATATGCGGCAAACATTCAATGCTGTTTATGCGCTGACAACACAGTCAATGGTACATGGATAGAGGTATGTATAGGCTTTTCCCATCTTCAGCATCTTAGGCTTGTGCTCGGTTTCGGCGAATGGGGGGTGCTGTCGCTCCATCTCCTTACCAAAGAGCTTGCTTTGTAATTTCCTCCTTTGATCTAATCGCTGGCATTTTTCTGGCATTTCCTTATGGGTGCCTTAAAATACCTCCCTGCTATTAAGCAGTATCTATTTATCTACTCACATTTTGCTTTCAAATCGATAGGTAGGCAGAAGCTGGGCTAAAGGCCAGGAGCTCACCTTGACGTGGGCTTCAAACTGTCAACCTTTCGACTGACAAGATTTTACTACAGCTGATGGTTTAACCTGCTGAGCTAAAGCCCAGCATACAGTTAATGTGGGATTTGTGTATTGATAGTGTTTAAATGCAATTTGTGTCTTGGTTTGTATGGCAAACTGATTGCATCATCCAGAGTGTACTATAGTCTGGAAAGACTTAATTACTGAGAAGCTGTGATGACGTCAAAGACGACCCAGACTGTTATATGGATAAAGTAGGAGGATATTGGACGAACGGATTTTAAGCATATGTTTTATATTTTATACTGTATTTAATTGGTTGTAATATATTTTTATATGTTGTTGTTTTTAATGATGTATCAGCATCGAATTGTTGCCAATTGTACGCCGCCCTGAGTCCCTTTGGGTGAGAAGGGCGGGATAGAAATATTGGAAATAAATAAATAAATAAATAAATGTGTGGCTGGAACTGGGGAGTTTTATTTATTTCGTGTCAAAAGCATTGTACAACAAATACATTTCAAAATGATGGGGGGGAAAAAAAAGGAAATCACAAGCAACTAAATAGTTTTGGACCAAAAGCGGGCAACAGCAACCGCATTGTCCGTAGCTTTAAACAACTCCTCCTCCGTGCATGAGGCAGGGCATTGTGGGCAAGCAGACATGTGCGGAGTTGTTTGTTCAGCTCCACAGTGTCAAGACCCAGGCTACGGAGCACCAATAACCATGCGCAGAGGCCAGATTCTATCTAATATCTTTATTAAAGGAATATATAAAGTCAATAAAAACAAGTGAAGAATAAAGTTCAGAAGTAGACCTTTCAGGAAAGGTCAAATATAGTCCAGGAAAACAATGTCCAATATGAGATATTAGAGTCCAAAGTTGTAATCCAATAACCGAAACACACACTTTGCCAAGCAAAGTGTGGGGAAATGACAAGGTCCTTTAATCCAATGGAGCTTGACAACAAGGCTGAGAAACAAACTGGATTCTTGGCAAACAAGGCTTGATACAAGGCAACAAGAAGCAAGAGGCAAGAAGCAAGAACGAGGTCCGTGGCGAGGTCCGGGAAACAAGGCTGGCTTGGAAACTGGAACAAGATCCGTGGCAAAGTCCTGGAAACAAAGGAACTGGAGTAGCGTAGTCTACACACGATCTCTCTCCTGTAGCTGACGAATTGACTCCGCAAGGATCCCCCTTGCGGGAAATAGCTATATAGGATCTTGTTTTCCCGCCAAGGAACACTTTCCCTGGGGAACAAGAAGTGAAACCCAAACTGTGTCCAGATGCAAGACTCCTTAAGATTTCCCAAGGGAAACAGGCTTAATCAGCTAATTGTCTGGCAGCGATCCTGGCGCTTCTGCGACTCGCCTCCCGAGCGCCTCTATCTCGATTATAATCATCCCGGCGAGAGAACGGGGGAGAATTCTGCCCAAGGCTTGTTTGGCTGACTTCTTGAGGGCAAACATCCTGCAGGTGCAGGGCCTCCGATTCTGGCTGAATCGGTGGGAAACCAAAGTTTTCCTCTTCATCTGCCACAATAGTACTGGGAACAGGACTACATGGCCCATGAGACATCACACACAGTCACACAAGGTGGAAGATTCCTCCAGGTAGTGCCACCTTGCCAAGTTGTCTTTAGATCTGCCCACTCCACTTCTGAGTCTGTTCAGGGACTTCCAAGTTGCCCATTCTTGGTTTGCCCCTGGAGGAAGGAACACCCTCGTGGGGGGGGGGGGCATTCCAGTTGGGATTGCCTGGTTTAGCTGCCCAGAGAGACACCCTTGCTGTTGCTGGAGGAACATCAAGAGGAGGGAGTGGTGGTTCTCATGAAGCCCTTCCTTGATTTGAGTCTGGTGGGAGGAGGCTGATAGCCATGCAGTGGGTGGCTTTCACAATGTTCGACCTTATTTCTCTCACCGTTAGCAGCAACTTCCCGTCGCACGTCAGGAGGGGCAATGCCAGCTAACTTGTAGAGTTTATCAACAGGTGTAGGTTTAAGGCATCCTGTGATGATTCTGCATGTTTCATTCAGTGCTATGTCCACCTGATTTGCATGGGCAGACTTGTGCCAAACAGGACAGGCCTACTCTGCAGTTGAGAAAGACAAGGCCAGGGCTGATGTTCTTATTACTTGTGGGTCTGCACCCCATGCGCTGCCAGTCAGTTTCCGCAGGATGTTATTGCGTGCAGCTACTTTGTGCCTGGTGTTCATGCCGTGTTTCCTATATGTTAGTGTTTGGTCTAAGGTGACACCAAGGTATTTAGGATGGAAACAGTGTTCGAGCTCTTGGCCTTCCCAAGTAACTTTCAGTTTCCTGTTGGCTTCGCGGTTACGTAGGTGGAGAGCACACACTTGTGTCTTGGCAGGGTTGGGCTTCAGGTGGTTCTCTTTGTAGTAGCTGGAGAGGTCTTTCAAGGCATTGGTGAGCTGGTTTTCAACTGTTTCAAAATCTTTTGCTTGTGTTGTAAGGCCAAGGTCATCAGCATATATAAAGCTCTTTGTGAGTGGTGGTTGTGGCTGATCGTTCGTGAAGATGTTAAACAAGGTCGGTGCAAGAACGCTTCCTTGGGGTAAACCAAAAGCATTGGATGAACTGGGGAGTGTCCAGACACAAGTGTGTATGCTTTACTGATTGCATCAGTTCAGTTCTGTTCTGCTGTCTGCTGAGAAGTCAAGTCCTGTGTCCATTGTCTTCAAGTCTGTTTGTCTTTATTACTGCTTTCAGGAAAACTTGTATATAGTTTTACCAAAGTATCTGGATGTCACTTCGTTCTGCGTTCCACTGACTCCATCTACTGCTGCGCTGCAAATTACTCTGACACATACAACATGCATGAGCACTAGGGCTTAGTTAAGTAAAGTTTCAAATGGGATTGAGGCTCAGGAAAGTTTCCCTTTTGGTCTACAAGCCCCAGAATCCTGTATTGAGCCTGGGAAACCTGAGATTTGTAGTCCCCCCAAAAATACTTTCCCAAGTTCAACTTCCTCTTTTTTGGATTACAACTTCCAGAATGAAATGGGAAAATCGTACCTTCCCCAAATCCCCCAACGTTCCCCTTTGGGTCCATCACTTAAATCTCTGCCTGACCTTTTCACTGGTTTTATGCAAAGCTCTGAACCTCTTGAATGTCTACCTGGCTCCTTGTCTGTTCAAATGACAGTTTTAAACAAAGCACTTTAATCAATGTGGTATTTTTTGACCTCTAGAACGTCTGCAGGGCTGTTGAAATGGCAGGCGCCTCGCCAAGACATTTCTTCACATTCCTTGGGCACTGGCAAGTGGCATTTCCTCTCAAGTGGCATTTCCACACGCTTCCCACCCATTTGTTGCCCAAAAGTGCATTGAAGTAAATGCAGGTGACGCGGTCTCATGCCGGCACCTGTGACATCCCTTCTGCGGGCTGTTGGCTTTGGTCCATCGCTGCAAAGGTAGCAGGGATACACAATAATAATGACAATCATAGTAACAACAAGAACACTATGTGACAAAATTGTTCCTGGTTTGGAAGTGTTATTTTCTGTTTAACCGTGCAGTCCTGCTGCACCCCTAGGCTGCAGAGGCGCCTCAAAACCACACTGGAGCCCCAGAATACAAGCAAAGCAAGCTGTTGATTGAAGATTATATGCAAGCAGTAGCCAATCAAAGTCCAAAGTCAATGAAATAAGATTTACGTCCACAAGGAACAAAATACTTGAGAATCTTAAAGCAAGAGTCTATAAAAGTCACACAGAAGATCAGAGTCCAAACAGGATTATCAAAATTAGTCCAAACAAGGTATCAAAATTAGTCCAAGGCACAGGATCAAACTGGAACGCGGGAGACAAATCTCCAAGATTAGTACAAGGAACAGGATCAATGCTGGGACATAAGGCAGGAACTTGGCTGGAGCAGGAATGTAAACTATATAAGAACATGTAACACCTCTAGGCTGCATGAGCACTGGAACCCAACACAGAGGCCAATAAACAATCTAATATCTTTATTAAAGCAATAAAGGAATCAAACAAAAATAAGCAGAGTATATAGTCCAGCAATAGTCCTTTTAGGGAAGGTCAAATATAGTCCAGTAATATAAAGTTTAATGTCCAGTATTAGAGATCAAGTTTTTAAATCCAAACCGAAACACACTCAGACTTTCAAGCAGTTTGAGTAGGGAATAAAGCAAGGTCTCTCAAGAAAGTTCCAGGTTCAATATCCAATGCAGGGAATCAAGGCAAGGCAAGAAAGCAAGGCAAGGCAAGGTTGGTCGTGGTGGAACCGAAACGCAGTCTAGTCTTGGCAGGGAAACGGGACGCAACGGCTGGTCTACTCGAGAGTAGTGCGCTGTCAGGCCGCTGAGATTCACAGGAAACAAGAGTTGATGTTAACTTTCCAACTGTCACGTTGACACCGCGACGGGTAGCCTGTGCCCAGGACTTTTATGGAAGTTCAGAAACTCCCCGAACCAGGTGTCTGAGTCCACATTTTCCCAAGGGAAACGGACTAATGACAACAACCTGCCAGATGTAAGCCTCCCTGAATCTTCTCAAGGGAACCGGTTTAAATTATAATCCTCTCTCTTCGCTAATCTCGCACTTCGTCTCTGAAACTCCTTTTGGAAGCGGTGTGTTTTGAGAAACAACTTTCTATGAAACACAACATTGTCCGGGGAATCAGGCTCCGATTCAAGGGCTTCCGTAATTAGCTTTGGCACCAAACTGTCAACAGGGGACATCTGGAATGGAATGGAATCTTGCTGAGTTGGGAAAAACCCATATCCTATTCAGTTTGATCTAAGATGGCTGCGGGGTCATGGCTCAAGGGTCTCTGAGACATCACAGAACACGAACTGGATACCCAAAAATACCCAAAAGCAAGGACAAGACTCAAGACACAAGGCTGCATGAATTGACATGGAGCATAAAACAGGGAGCTCTAACTCGATGAGCAAAGTTACCACCTCTGAATTTCTCACAGAAAACAGTTTCTCTTAAGGGTAAACTCAAAGCCTCTTTCCGTGGGAAGTCTGCTTATTATTCTTCCTCAATAACAGTCTCCGGCTGCACCGAAACCCCTCTCTTTCTCTTCTCTGCTGATACTGGCACAAACTAGGTTCAATGGGTTGAGACTCAATGATGAAAACGATCGCAAAATGTACTGCAGGATGTCCCTCTCACAGACACAAAGTTTGTGCAGTTTAATAAACGTTTCCTATGTTTTTTTGATAGAACCAATTAGGAAACAACATTTATAACCTAGGAACAAAAATCATATTGCATAGTGTCATCATGGATGGCGTGATTTTAATGTAATGTTTTTTAATGTCTTAATATGTCTGTTCAGACTGGTTCAAAATTGGGAAAGGAGTACGACAGGGATGTATACTCTCACCCTACTTATTCAACTTGTACGCAGAACACATCATGTGACATACATGCGGGGCTTGAAAAATCCAAATCTGGAGAAACATTAACAACCATAGGTATGCAGATGATACCACTGATGGCTGAAAGTGAGGAGGAGCTGAGGAGCCATCTAACCAAGGTGGAAGAAGAAAGTGCAAAATCTGGGTTGCAGTTAAACATCAAGAAAACCAAGATCATGGCAACCAGACTGATTGATAACTGGCAAATAGAGGGAGAAAACGTGGAGGCAGGGACAGACTTTCTAGGCGTGAAGATCACTGCAGATACAGACTGCAGCCAGGAAATCTGAAGAGGTTTCCTTCTTGGGAGGAGAGCAATGGCCAACCTTGACAAAATAGTGAAGAGCAGAGACACCACACTGGCAATGAAGGTCCACATAGTCAAAGCCATGGTCTTCCCCATAGTAACCTATGGATGCGAGAGCTGGACCATAAAGAAGGCTGAGCGAAGGAAGAGAGATGCTTTTGAACTCTGGTGCTGGAGGGAGATCCTGAGCGTGCCTTGGACCTTGGCAAGAAGATCCAACCAGTCCATCCTCCAGGAAATAATGCCCAGTGGCTGCTCACTGGAGGGAAGGAGATTAGAAGCAAAGCTGAAGTATTTTGGCCACATCATGAGGAGACAGGAAAGCTTGGAAAAGACCATGATGCTGGGGAAAATAGAAGGAAAAGGGAAGAGAGGCCGACCAAGGGCGAGATGGATGGACCATATCCCTGAAGTGACTGGCTTGACTTTGAAGGAGCTGCGGGTGGTGACGTCTGAAAGGAAGCTCTGGCCTGGACTGGTCCAGGAGGTCACCAAGAGTCAGAAGCAACTGAATGAATAAGCAGAAAACAATATGTCTGTTTTAATCTAATTTCAATGTCTGTATTATATGTTTTTAAGGCACTGAATTATTGCCTCCGTGTAAGCCGCCTTGAGTCCCCTTTGGAGTAGAGAAAGGCAGGGTAGAAACAGAGCAAATACATAACAGAAATAAATCATTAGACATCAGGACTAGAGCTGGTAGGGGTTGTGATGCAGTAATTTACACCTGGAAGGCTGCGGTTTGCTCTGTTTAGTCGGGAGAGTGGGGTTTGGTTGAGATACTAGACTTGTAGATAGCATGCCTGACTTTAAAACATCCTTTAACCCAGTGGTTCTCCAGATGTTTTGGCCTTCAACTCCCAGAAATCCTAACAGCTGGGGTTTCTGGGAGTTGTTTCTGGGGACCCACAGGTTGAGAACCACTGCTTAACCTTTCCCCAACCTTAGAGCCACAAGGGCTATTGGGTTGCCATTCCCATCATCTCCAATCCGGAGGGTGGAACAACAAAACTGATGGAAGTTGTCATTCCAAAATGTACAAGGACCCAAATTTGGAAAACCTAAAGAGGACCAACCACTATGTAAATCAATTATAGTTGGTTCTCTGTATCTAGGCATTCTCCATCCATGGATTCAATGGCTCTTTGAAGGCAACCGTAAATAAGGCTGAGGTGGCCCTCCCTGAAAATGAGTCAAGATTGAGTAGTTTGATGAACTTTTCCCATGTTGTTATGACAGACCCAATTAAGAAATGACATTGAGAACCCAGGAACAAAAATAGTGTTGCAGAGTGTAATTCAAGGGAGTGTTTGTGCCCTCATTAAGTCGGAATGTTGCATTTCCTTCATTGAGACCTACCTTGATAGCGTGGATGGAGCCTGACACCTCGGAACCATTGCAGAAACCCACTCTGAAGACCCATTAACTTTGGACCACTTGGAACTAGATTCCTTTATTCTGCCGTCTCTGAATATTGCGATTACTATATTACTTCTGCTCTTCTACCATGTTGACCTTAATACTTGTTTGTATTCCTACGAGCAACACAGCATCAATTCCACAGTGTAGATGAATCTCAGGAGCACCCACCTCAATGCTTCCATGTTGTTGGATGAGAAAACCAGCCCCGGGTCCTTGGGATACCTAGTTTACCTGGGCCAGGTCACCGCTCACTAAAGTCTCTTTTTTCTCTCTTTTTCTCGCTCTCTGCTGCCTGCCGGAGCACTAACCCAATGAAAGGCAAAGAGCACTCCTTAGATACCTTGCCATCATCTTTCTCAGACTTACTGGGAAGCCTGACTTTGGAAAACCATGTCTCTCATGCACATAATTTGCCCTTAACACTCCATTTTTTCCTTATGTGTTCCTATTTGGCCTATATGTTGTGTTAACTTAATGTTTTATGCCCCTGAGATCCCCATTCCTTCCCTTTGGGGGAAACCATGTTCCTGAACCCAAAGATGTCTTGCATCCCACACAATTGTATAGCCTGTGGGAAAGAAACTAAACTGGGAACTTCCTCATCAAGTTCCCAGTTTCACCTATATTGTTGGACTTTACCTGGACATTGCAACACAATACTTCTATTCAGGCTGGGGAAATCATCTCCCTCGCCCCTTGGGGAAAGAGCCATTCACCACCCACACTTTTGATGAATGGGACCTCTCGCATCGGAAGGAATCTGAATGTCTACAGCCAAACCCCAACCTCTGTCATTTAGCATGATTATGTCAGAATATGATGTTTTGTTTCTCTGGGATCTGGGACCATCAGATCAGCCCCCTTAATGGGCCAGATCATGTCCATCCCATAAAGACAATAGCATTCTTGGGTAGGGCCAGAGATGCCCTCAATCACTTTGTTATTTTTCCTGTTCAGTAAAAGGAATCTTATTTATCAACACTTAATCATCCCTTATCCCAGCCAAGCTGGCCAGTGAGCCAAAACCCTCTCTGTGACTGGTCAGAATTAGAGGCTTGGCTGCAGAAGATGACACGGACTGAACTATGGACAAAGCATGAGGAAGGATGGATCTGATTTTATGTTTGAAATGTATATTTTTAATTCATAATGTATTTTAATAGTTTTAACTGTTTTATGTGCTGTTTTATATTGGTTTGTATGGGTATCTAATTGTGGCCAGTTTTGTAAGTCGCCCTGAGTCCCTTTGGGTGAGAAGGGCGGGATATAAATGTGAGAAATAAATATATAAAATAAAATATGCCAGCTTATCTATAAAAAGGGCTGTGAAACTGTATTCTGGATGCTATCTACTTTGTGAATGAATCACTAGCTAGCATCTTATCAGCAGATAATGAAATCTTCCTTGGCTGAAAATCACTTTATCTCCTTGCTTGCTGGCTAATTTCACTTGGGTCTGTATTCTGTATGCTCGCCATAGCAAGGACTCACTAAAATGGGCAGCTCAGGTAAATCACTTGCCTGGGTTTCTGCCAACAGGCTTCTCCCTGGTCTCACTGCCAGGGGTTGCCTCCGAAAATGAGGCCAACAATGTGCTGAATGTGTCTTTCCAAAGGTCTTTTTTTTTGTGTAACTAGGTGGAAAGTCGAGTCACAAAACCCAACCCCACCTTGCCCCAACCCAAGCCCTGACCGTCTCCTTGCCCCCGAAAGAAGAGATTTCAAAGAAAGGCCAGACCACGAGGGAGTTTGCAATGCTTCAAAGCAAGATGTATTTGTTTCTCTGGCATAAAAGCCGGCACACTTTGATAGGGGAGTCAGAGTTAGAGAAGGGTAAGAACAGAACGCATGCCTACTTGTCTATGATGAAAGCTGCAATGACAAAAGACAGAAGAAGCTGCAGGAGAAATGGGCACAATGGGAGAGGAATGCTGGCCGGTTTATCTCCGACACGGCTGGGGTCGGTTTATGATGACCTTGCCTTCGTCGTAGTGGACCGGATAGCCTTGCTCGCAAGCAATGACGATATATCGGGGCCGGTTGTCTTGCCTGTAGTCGCAGGGCGGGCGGGTCGACCCTCCTTTCATGTTGCAGGTGGTGACGCGGAAGGCGTCGCAGCTCAGGCGCATGGTGCCATAGGGCTCCCCTCGGTCTCCGCACACGGCTTTGATGGCCGTATCGCTGGCGTGGATGAAGCTGTTCTTTTCCTTGCAGTTGGGCCTGGTCAAGCCTCTTATATCCATTATTTTGTTGCAGTACGTGTTTCCGGGCTTTGGGTTGGAGTCCCGATGCTGGTTCAGGAAGTGAATGTACCTCTCCTTGACCCCAGGAGGTTGGCGGGACGCATCGATTTCGGAGACTGAGACCAAAACAGCCAGAAACACCAAGAGAAGGAGGCCGGGCCCTTCGAAAAGCCTCATTGTGGAGACCAACACACCAAGGGATCTAAAGTGAAAGAAAGAGACAAGCAGATGCATAAGGTCTACCTGGACAACACAGGGATCCAAAACAAAGCAGACCGGTAGATACACATGGCCTGTTTTGTTCCGTAATAAGATCTGCAAAACCGCTTCCAAATCAGCATAAAAGCAGAGCAGAGTGTGGCCTTCCCTGGCTCTTGTAACCCACAAACACCTTCACAGAATCCTAGACCTGGAAGAGACCCCAATGCAAACAATGAAGATATGGGGAAATTGTCAATGTGGGATTTGTGTATAGATAGTGTTTAAATGAAATTTGTGTCTTGCCAGTATTGCATACTGATTGCATCATCCAGAGTGTGCTATAGTCTGGAAAGAGTTAATTACTAAGAACCTGTGATGACCTTGATGTGTGGCTGGAGCTGGGGAGTATCCAGACACAAGTGTGTATGCATTACTGATTGCATCAGTTCAGTTCTGTTCTATCTGCCTAGAGTAGAGTCCTGTGTCCATTGTCTTCAAGTCTGTTTGTCTAGATCAGGGGTCCCCAAACTAAGGCCCGGGGGCCGGATGCGGCCCATCGAAGCCATTTATCCGGCCCCCACAGCACAAGGGCAGAAGGGGGTTGGGCTAAATGACCCAAGAAATCTCTTTTTCTCTTACAACCCTTATTATTATTATTATTATTATTATTATTATTATTATTATTATTATTATTATTATTATTATTATCAACACAACGACGTTGTATGGCACAGCAAACAAGATAGATATGCTGGATTTCGTTTCACAAAATCACAAGTCGAACACTTCCCAAGCGTCTAGGACTGTGTGATGTATTTTCGGATGATGCGTGCAGATCCCAGTAAGGTGGCCTTTTGCAGTTGGCAGATCGTAATTTTGTCAATGTCTATTGTTTCCAAATGCCGGCTGAGATCTTTTGGCACGGCACCCAGTGTGCCCATCACCACCGGGACCACCTGCACTGGTTTCTGCCAGAGTCTTTGAAGTTCAATCTTGAGGTCCTGATAGCGGCTGAGTTTTTCCTGTTGTTGTTCGTCAATGCGACTGTCACCTGGGATGGCAACATCAATGATCCAAACCTTGTTCTTTTCCACAACTGTGATGTCTGGTGTGTTGTGTTCCAGAACTTTGTCAGTCTGGATTCGGAAGTCCCACAGTATCTTTGCGTGCTCATTTTCCACAACCTTTGCAGGTTTGTGATCCCACCAGTTCTTAACTGCAGGGAGGTGATACTTGAGGCATAAGTTCCAATGAATCATTTGGGCCACATAGTTGTGCCTCTGTTTGTAGTCTGTATTATTATTATTATTATTATTATTATTATTATTATTATTAACATTGAGGCTGGGTTGACATCTGTCAGGGGCAATACTAATGGCTTCTGGTGCACAAAGGCAGAAGGGGATAGAACTAAATGGCCCAAGGGGTCTCTTCCAACCCTCTTTATTATTATTATTATTATTATTATTATTAATAATAATAATAATAATAATAATAATAATAATAACATTGAGGCTGGGTGGCCATCTATCAGGGATGCTTTGTTTGTGCTTTTGGTGCACAAAGGCAGAAAGGGATTGGACTCAATGGCCCAAGGAGTCTCTTCCAACCCTCATTATTATTATTATTATTATTATTATTATTATTATTATTATTATTATTATTATTAACATTGAGGCTGGGTGGCCATCTGTCAGGGATGCTTTGCTTGTGCTTTCAGTGCACAAAGGCAGAAGGGGATTGGACTCAATGGCCCAAAGGGTCTCTTCCAACCCTTTTTTATTATTGTTGTTGTTGTTATTATATTATTATTATTATTATTATTATTAATTATTATTATTATTATTAATAATAATAATAATAATAATAATAATAATAATAATAATAATAATAATAATAATTATTATTATTATTATTATTATTATTATTATTGCTCGGTGGCCAACTATAGTCCGGCCCTCCAACTGTCCGAAGGATCGTGAACTGGCTCCCTGTTTAAAAAGTTTGGGGACCCCTGGTCTTGACTATTACTGCTTACAGTAAAACTTGTATATAGTTTTACCAAAGTCTCTGGATGTCACTTTGTTCTGCGTTCCACTGACTCCAACTACTGCTGCGCTGCAAATTACTCTGACAGAAATGAAATGTAAACATGGTGACATTCATGCGAAATTACAACAGGAGTGTAAAATAATCACAGCAACTATTCACAAATCCAAACTTTACACCAAACAGCAAACCATTGGAAAGCAGAGCCAAACCATGGTTTGAAACTGTGTTGAAGGAAAACTATAGTTTGAGCTAACCATGTTTTTCACACGCTTTCAAACCACGGTCTCCAATTCTGATGTCCTATCTAGTTATACATTCTAGAGCTGTGAATAGTAGCTGTGATTATTTTCCATATGAGTTATGCTTTAGCCTAAGCATCACCATGTTTACCTTTCATTTCCCTACCTCTTCATCGTTTACATTTAGGAGAACAAGGAGTGCTTCTGATGGTGGGTTAGTTCTACTCCACAACACCTGATGGGCATGACAAGGCTCTAAGGAACAACTTTGGAAACAGCTAGGAGTGTATTGTGTGTGTGTCTTGAGTCGGAGCAAAGGGTGAGGCCAAGATCATCATCATCATCATCATCATCATTTAATTACTTATTAATCGCCCTCCATCCACGATGCTCTAGGCGATTTACAAGATAAAATTGTAAAGGATAAAAATACATACAAATATTGATAAAATTAACATAGATTAAAAGCTCTAGTAAAGATGAATGGTGTTTCCAAAGTCATGGCCAACGGAGAGATGGGGACCCTCTAATAGGGAGTCAATGACAAAGCTCCGAAGGAGTCTTGCCAGGGAATCCCTACGATCCTGTCTCCTAAAAGTCATGGTCAACTTAAATGTGGAGAACATCATTTGGGCTTGGGATTTGGGGGCGGTGCAGACGGTTCTGGGACCGAATGTGGATGCCTGGAGGTTGCCCACTGCATTTCAGAGGCAGAGCAAAGAAGTGTGGACCCATGCTGCTTGACCACTTGGCCATTGGTGGATTCTGGGAGTTGTAGTCTGCAAGCTCTGACTGTGGTGCTGCCGGCCATAATCCCAATGTGAGTCCCAACTAATGTGCTGCTGAATCCATGGGAACTTGGGAAATCCTCCCTTGTCTAAATGCCCTTGCTTGACTACTCCAGTTGGGGTAAATACTTGGGGCTCTTATTTATTATTATTTATTTACAGCATTTATATTCCGCCCTTCTTTCTCACCCCGAAGGGGACTCAGGGCGGATCACATTACACATATAGGCAAACATTCAATGCCTTTTAACATAGAACAAAGACAGACAAACATAGGCTTCGAGCGGGCCTCGAACTCATGACCTCCTGGTCAGAGTGATTCATTGCAGCTGGTTGCAGCTGGCGTGCTCTCCCACCTGTGCCACAGCTCGGGCTCTTAATCCCCTTGGAGACTCACTTCACCTGAACTCAGTCTCTTCCTCCCGGAGAAATGCCTTCCAATCACAGCTTTTTAATTCCTGCCTCTCTATGCGGCTTGCAGACAGAAAGCACAGCAACTTTAAACAGTGAGATAAGAATCCATATCCCAGATGTCATACTCACGCTCCAGGCAGAAGAGACTTCTTTCGCAGGATGCTCCGAGAAGATGTGGCTTCGGTAGGAGATGCCTCGTCCACTTTGCCCCGATGCCTTTATATTGGGGAGGGGGTCAAGCCCCTCCGTGGCCAGCGGGATTCTCATTGGCTACTCTGGTCGTTTCCTCTTTCTCCACAAGACCAAAGGCTTGAGTGGCGCAAGAGGCCTGCTGTTCACGTGGCTGTTGTTTTGGAGCTTGTCTTTCTCTCTCCCTAGGACCACGGACCCTTGGGCCCCATCTATATCTCCATTTCATACGGTCAGTCTGGACTCATTTAATGCAATGCAGTTAAACTGCTTTATATGAGCCTAAACTGACCATTCCAAACTGCATAATACGGCAGGGTAAATCGGACTCCAAAGATCCAAGCCCCCCAATTTTGGGGAGATAAGAGACTCACGTTGTTATCGAACCCTCTGGCTATTTCCCAAGCCAGGCAACTACCGAGACCACCTGCATTGTGTGCATGTAAAGATAAACGATAAGCTCAGGATGTTTGTCCATTGAAGGCTGAGAGTCTGCTGCTTCCATGGGAGCAGGACTTAGAAAATGCACAGACATTAACTTTCTTTATTGGCAGCCAAGTCCTGGATTGTCCAAAATCAACACTCTTCTCTTGCAAGACTTGCACTGCTGCCTTTGAGCCCGGTACCTTCCGTTTTGCCTGGAACTGGACACTCGAGTTCATCAGGAATAGAACGAGCAGCAGCTGTACCCCTCAAACGCTATCATTTCAGCGGGGATGATGGGTAGCAGAGTGAAATCCAAAAATTCACCATCCCGGTTCACCTCCTTCTCTCCAGACTGTTTCCCCGTGTGGAAAACAGCACTGGACAAACTCACTCCAGTAGATGAGGGTTCAGATGGTAGTCCAACGGCAAACAACTTTATTTACATGATCTATTTACAGACAGAGCAAATTCAGTCCTTTCCTCCATGCGTGCTTTCCGAAAGCACTCATGCACACACACACTGCTCATCGCTGTTCTCCGCTCTACACAGGAAACTCCTCTGCATTCCACAGGAACTAGATAGTAAGTCCCAGTCAAAACACACTTGACCCCATTGGTCCTGTGATACATCAATCATAGCAGACTCTCATTAACTCCATAATTGCTGAATCCAGGTTGATTTTAACATTTCACAATACACAATACCATGACATATCATGCCAAAACCTTGAATAAATTGTATCACTTTAATGATTTCTGTACAACTTGTATCTTTCTTATTCTGCACTGCATCAATCTATATATATAAAAGAGTGATGGAATACTGGCACCGAGCAAAACAACAAAACTAAACACCCCCCAACCTCGACATTTCACAACACAATCCATCATCCACGCCTCGAGGTTGAAAGCACAAAATATCACGTCAGGAATCTCCACAAGGCCTAAAAAAACCCCAAAAACCGGAGCTATTCAGTGCGATTCCAATGGGCCACAGCAATGCGTGGCAGGGCACAGCTAGTTCCTTATATGAAGTATATGAAGTATTTCATACGTGTGTACCATAGAATCATAGAATCATAGAATAGTAGAGTTGGAAGAGACCTCATGGGCCATCCAGTCCAACCCCCTGCCAAGAAGCAGGAAAATCTCACTGTACCAAAATCTTACTCTTTCTTGTGACCCTGTTTCAACAATCCCTTGGGAACAAGCGCTTGGCCAAATCCCTCTGGCCATTTCCCAAGCCATGCAACTACCGAGACCATTGTGTGTCTGTAAAGATAGATGATCCTCTTCACCAGCCATTTAAACTCAGGCTGAGAGTCTGCTATTAAACCTTGTGGCTTGTCTTCAACCGGGTGAGTTGGTTTCTCTGTCTTCACCCATCTGGTTTAGCATACGCTCGCCGGGCACGGACTCGCTATCCGCAGTCCTCGCTCAATCACCACAACGTGACTTTGGTGTTTGCTCTTGCCATTGCTTTCCCAACAATACACATTCTTCTCTTGGTTTGGAAATAGTTTTCTCTCTTTAAAATCCCAAATGTAGTCCTATAAGTCCCTTTTCAGAAGGAAGCTGCTCCCACCAAGACTCTCTGAGAAGGAACTATCGCACCCTCGATGGCGCAGCGGGTTAAACCGCTGAGCTGGTGAACTTGCGGACTGAAAGGTTGGTGGTTTGAATCTGGGGAGCGGGGGTGAGCTCCTGCTGGTAGCCCCAGCTTCTTCCAACCAAGCAATTTGAAAACATGCAAATGTGAGTAGATCAATAGGGACCGCTCTGTTAGGAAGGTAAGGGTGCTCCATGCTCCGGTTTGAATCTGGGGGGCGAGGTGAGCTCTTGCTGGTAGCCCCAGCTTCTGCTAACCTAGCAATTCGAAAATATGCAAATGTGAGTAGATCAATAGGGACCGCTCTGTTAGGAAGGTAAGGGTGCTCCATGCTCCGGTTTGAATCTGGGGAGCGGGGTGAGCTCTTACTGTTAGCCCCAGCTTCTTCCAACCAAGCAATTCGAAAACATGCAAATGTGAGTAGATCAATAGGGACCGCTCTGTTAGGAAGGTAACGGTGCTCCATGCTCTGGTTTGAATCTGGGGGGCGAGGTGAGCTCTTGCTGGTAGCCCCAGCTTCTGCCAACCAAGCAATTTGAAAACATGCAAATGTGAGTAGAACAATAGGGACCGCTCTGTTAGGAAGGTAAGGGTGCTCCATGCTCCGGTTTGAATCTGGGGAGCGGGGTGAGCTCTTGCTGGTAGCCCCAGCTTCTGCCAACCAAGCAATTTGAAAACATGCAAATGTGAGTAGAACAATAGGGACCGCTCTGTTAGGAAGGTAAGGGTGCTCCATGCTCCGGTTTGAATCTGGGGAGCGGGGTGAGCCCCTGCTGGTAGCCCCAGCTTCTGCCAACCAAGCAATTTGAAAACATGCAAATGTGAGTAGAACAATAGGGACCGCTCTGTTAGGAAGGTAAGGGTGCTCCATGCTCCGGTTTGAATCTGGGGAGCGGGGTGAGCTCTTGCTGGTAGCCCCAGCTTCTGCCAACCAAGCAATTTGAAAACATGCAAATGTGAGTAGAACAATAGGGACCGCTCTGTTAGGAAGGTAAGGGTGCTCCATGCTCCGGTTTGAATCTGGGGAGCGGGGTGAGCTCTTGCTGGTAGCCCCAGCTTCTGCCAACCTAGCAATTCGAAAACATGCAAATGTGAGTAGATCAATAGGGACCGCTCTTTTAGGAAGGTAACGGTGCTCCATGCTCCGGTTTGAATCTGAGGAGCGGGTGAGCTCTTGCTGGTAGCCCCAGCTTCTACCAACCTAGCAGTTCGAAAATATGCCAATGTGAGTAGATCAATAGGGACCGCTCTGTTAGGAAGGTAAGGGTGCTCCATGCTCTGGTTTGAATCTGGGGAGTGGGGGTGAGCTCCTGCTGGTAGCCCCAGCTTCTACCAACCTAGCAGTTCGAAAATATGCAAACGTGAGTAGATCAATAGGGACCACTCTGTTAGGAATGTAACGGTGTTCTATGCTCTGGTTTGAATCTGGGGAGCGGGGGTGAGCTCCTGCTGGTAGCCCCAGCTTCTACCAACCTAGCAGTTCGAAAATATGCCAATGTGAGTAGATCAATAGGGACCGCTCTGGCAGGAAGGTAATAGTGTTCCATGCCGACATGCTAAGGGCCACATGACCTTGGAGGTGTCTATGGACAACGCCGGCTCTTGGGCTTAGAAATGGAGACGAGCCCAAACCCCAGAGTCGGACGGGACTGGACTTCACGTCAAGGGGGAAACCTCTGCCTTTCCCCTCGAGCACGCTCAGATCATTTGTCAGCCAACTCTTGCTCCCAGGCTCAAGATGTCACTCCTGCCTATTTTATTTTGTCTTCCTTGCTTATATAACTTAAGGCAGCTTGCAATACATTAAAGCAAGTTAAAGATAAACTCTTTGTTTTAACCTTTGCATCTTGTTAGCCTATCTGGGAAGGGATGGGACCCCCGCCCGCCTGCTTTCTTCCTTCTCCTTCACCCTGGCAACTGTGGGAAAGCTCCCTCAAACACTCGCCACCTTCCCTTCCCAGTGACATCACAGAGGGCCACTTCACCTAGCAACAACCCATCTGGTGATGTCACAGAGGGCCACTTCACCTAACAACAGCCAATCTGATTAGTGGCAAAGGACCACTCCGCCGAGCAACAGCCAATCTGGTGACATCAAAGAAGGCCATTTCACGTAACAACAACCAATCTGGTGAGTCGCAAAGGGCCACTTCACCTAGAAACAGCCTCTCCCCAAAACAGCTCCCCCATACACGTGCCACCTTCCTCTCTCACACAAGTTGCTTTTCTTTCCCAGTGACATCACAGAGGGCCACTTCACCCAGCAACAGCGAATTCTGTGATGTAACAGAGGGTCACTTCACCCAGCAACAGCCAATCCGGTTATGTCACAGAGGGCCACTTCACCCAGCAATAGCCAATCCGGTGATGTCACAGAGGGCCATTTCACCCAGCAACAGCCAATCCGGTGATGTCACAGAGGGCAACTTCACCCAGCAACAGTCAATCCGGTGATGTCACAGAGGGCCACTTCACCCAGCAGCAGCCAATCCGATGATGTCACAGAGGGCCACTTCACTCAGTAAAAGCCAATCCGGTGATGTCACAGAGGGCCACCACCCAGCAACAGCCAATCCGATGATGTCACAGAGGGCCACTTCACTCAGTAAAAGCCAATCCGGTGATGTCACAGAGGGCCACTTCACCCAGCAGCAGCCAATCCAGTGATGTCACAAAGGGCCACTTCACCCAGCAACAGCCAATCCAGTGATGTCACAGAGGGCCACTTCACCCAGCAACCGCATATCTGGTGATGTTACAGAGGGCCACTTCACCCAGCAGCAGCCAATCTGGTGACGTCACAGAGGGCTAATTCGTTTAGCCAATCTAATAAAATCATAAAAGGGTCACTCCACCCAACAACAGCCAATCCGGTGAGTCGCAAAGGGCCACTCCACCTAGAAACAGCCACTCCCCAAAACAGCTCCCTCATACACATGCCGCCTTCCTCTCATACGGATGCCGCTTTCCTTTCCCAGTGACATCCCAGAGGGCCACTTCACCTAGGGACACTCTTTGTGGTACAGACATTCATACATACTTTGAGTTTGATGGAGAGAGATTACTATATGACATACGATTGAACCATTTTTTAGCCCATATTTTGGTCTTTATGGCAATCTGTAGGAACCTGCAGTGGGAATCCCGACACATTTTCCCAAGACGTGGTGGTGGTGGTGGGGATGGTGGGGGTGGGGGTCTTTATGGTGTGTTTGGGTGAACGAGGGGGCACGAGCCCCCACCCACAGGCCTTGGGAGCCCAGCATGACGGGCCCCGTGACCCAGGCGTGTGGAAACCCGTCCGTTTGCAGCCTTTGGAAACCACGTCATCCTCGGCCGTGCTTGCACCGATCTGCAGCCGTTGGAAAGAGGACACCCGCCCACCTCCCTTGCGGCTGAGCTGTGGCTTTGCGCAAGCGTGTTGCCATGCACAGAGCACCGGTTAGGGGAGTGTGCCGGAGTGATTGTCGAGCATCGGAGGCTCATCATCCTCGTGATGTTGTCTCCTCAAATAAAACTTTTAGAAATGGGCCACCCTGACACAAGCACTTCCGATGTGCCGGTAAGGAACGGGTCTTACCTGAGTCTGCGTCTCATGCGAAAGCACACCTGGAAGGGGCAGCAAAGAGCCTTCTTTTCGCCTGTTGTCGTTTCCCCAGGTCTTGGGCCTCCTCTGCCATAGAGGGCTGGTCGCTTCAGCAAACTGCAACTCCCAGAACTCAGTAGCCTTGAGCCACGTTCTTCGGCCCTTGTCAATGGGAACCCTTTGTTCCAGGTCCTATGCAAACCATTTATTCGGTACTAGCTGTGCCCGGCCACGCGTTGCTGTGGTGAAGTCTGGTGGTATGGGAAATAAAGTATTGAGGAATTGGTGGTAGGTAAGGTCAAGGGTCAAGGTGTGGAGTCCAGATAATCCAGTTAAAGCCGAGAATATAAGATTATAAATGGGTTATATAGCTTTGTGGAAGGGCCTTGAGTCTACACTGCCATCTAATCCAGTTCAAATCTGATAATCTGTATTTTATAGGCAGTGTGGAAGAGGCCTAAGTGAGGCCTAACTCTGCCTGTCCCCTGGGCTGAGTAGGTTGCTAGGAGACCAAGTGGGCAGAGCTTAGCCTTCTAACTGGCAGCAATTGGATAAAAACAATGATTCCTCTCCCTCTAATTAGGACTTTATTTTTCTTTTCTTTTTGTTGTATCAACCTAGAGGCGTGGATGATGGGTTGTGTTGTCAATTTTCGAGGTTGTGGGGTGTTTAGTTTTGTTGTTTTGGCAGTCGCCAAGATTCCATCACTCTTTTATATATATATAGATATATGCAGAGTAATAGTACATTTGATAGTAGACTCAGTCCAATGTAGTTAAGCTGCATTATGTAGGTCTACATCAGGGGTCCTCAAAGTTTTTAAGTGGAGGGCCCATTCACAGTCCCTCAGGCTGTTGGGGGGCCAGACTAGGATGAAATAGTCCAAAATTAGGATTGTTGTTGTTGTGTGCCTTCAAGTCGTTAGGTCAACCCTAAGTCTAAAGTTTAGGATAGAGGCCAGGTCAATGGTCTTGGAGGGGCCTTACTTTGGAGACCCCTGATCTAGACAATCTCATAAGACCATAGGTAAGCAAACGAGATATATTATTTTATTATGACACGGCAAACAAGATAGACGTGCTGGATTTCGTATCACAAAACCACAAGTCGAACACTTCCCAAGTGTCTAGGACTGTGTGATGTATTTTCGGATGATGCGTGCAGATCCCAGCAGGGTGGCCTTTTGCAGTTAGCAGATCGTAATTTTGTCAATGTCTATTGTTTCCAAATGCCGGCTGAGATCTTTTGGCACAGCACCCAGTGTGCCCATCACCACCGGGACCACCTGCACTGGTTTCTGCCAGAGTCTTTGCAGTTCAATCTTGAGGTCCTGAGAGTGGCTGAGTTTTTCCTGTTGTTTTTCGTCAATGCGACTGTGACAATGTGACTGTGTGTATTCTTTGCTGACCACAGTCTTCACATGTTCATGCTTGATGTTGTCCAGCTGTAATATGCCCAGATATTTATAGGCCTCTGGCTGGTGACACTTTATTGTTTGGCCATTAGGCATATTGATGCCCTCACTTTCAATGATTTTTCCCTTCTTCAATGCCACTGTCGAACATTTGTCCAGACCAAACTCCATGCTGATATCAGTGCTAAAAATCCGGACAGTGTTGGTCAGAGACTGGATTTCAGTTTATTATCATCATCATCACTATTATTATTATTATTATTGGCACAAAGACACAGTATAACAGCAAATAAGATATATAAATATGCTGGATTTCATATCACAAAATCACAGTTGAACACTTCCCCGGCGTTTAGGACTGTGTGATGTACGATGATGATGATGATGATGATGATGATAATGATTATTATTATTATTATTATTATTATTATTATTATTATTATTATTATTACAGTAGAGTCTCACTTATCCAACATTCGCTTATCCAACATTCTGGATTATCCAACGCATTTTTGTAGTCAATGTTTTCAATATATCGGGATTTTTGGGTGCTAAATTAATAAATACAGTAATTACTACGTAGCATTACTGCATATCGAACTACTTTTTCTGTCAAATTTGTTGTATAACATGATGTTTTGGTGCTTAATTTGTAAAATCATAACCTAATTTGATGTTTAATAGGCTTCTCCTTCATCTCTCCTTATTATCCAACATATTCGCTTATCCAACGTTCTGCCGGCCCGTTTATGTTGGATAAGTGAGACTCTACTGTATTATTATTATTAACAACACTGAGGCTGGGTGGCCATCTGTCAGGGGTGCTTTGCTTGTGCTTTTGGAGCACAAAGGTAGAAGGGGGTTGGACAAGATGGCCCAAGGTGTCTCTTCCAATCGTCTTTATTATTTTTATTATGATTACGATTAACGTAGAGGCTGTATATCTTCCCGTTTGTTTTTTTTTTACTTCAAAATAAGAGATGTGCAGTGTGCATAGGAATTTGTTTATAGGGTTTTTTTTCAACTATAGTCCGGCCCTAGAAATGGTCTGAGGGACCATGAACTGGCCCCTTGTTTAAAAAGTTTGGGGACCCCTGCTCTAGAGGAAGGTTCTTTTTGTGCCGAGGTGGCAAGACAAGCCACAAAAGACTATCCCATTTTGCCCAAACCCAAACCTCGACCTTGCCTTTTTCGAAAGAAGAGAGAGATGTCAAAGAAAGGGCAGACCACGAGGGAGTTTCAAAGCAAGATGTATTTGTTTCTCTGGCGTACAAGTCAGCACACTTTGAACGGGGGAGTCAGAGTTGGGGAGGGTTGGAGAAGGATAAGAACAAAACACATGCCTACTCTTCTATTACAAGAGCTGCAATGACAAAAGACAGAAGAAGCTGCAAGAGAAATGGACTCAGCAGGAGAGCAATGCCGGCTGGGTTATCTCCTACACGGTTGGGGTCGATTTATGATGATGTTGCCTTCGTCGTAGTGGACCGGATAGCCTTGATCGCAAGCGATGGCGATGTGGCGGGGCCGGTTGTCGTGTTTGTACTTGCAGGGCGGGCGGGTCGACTCTCCTTTCAAGTCGCAGGTGGTGACGCGGAAAGGATTGCAGCTCAGGCGCAGGGTCCCATAGGGCTCGCCTCCATTTCCACACACATCCTTGATGGCCCTATCGCTGGCGTGGATGAAGCTGTTCTTGACCTTGCAGTTGGGAATGGTCGGGCCTCGTTTGCGCATCATATCGTTGCAGTACTTTCCTCCGGTGTTTGTGTTGGAGTTGTCCCGGTGCTCGTTCAGGAAGTGAATGTACCTCTCCTTGACCGCAGAAGGTTGCTTGGATGCATCTACTTCTGAGACCGAGACCAAAGCCGCCAGAAGAAACACCAAGGAAACGAGAACAGGTCCTCTGAAAAGCTTCATGGTGGAGGCCAACACGAAATACCTAAAGCGAGAGAAAAAGACAGCGTTGAAGTTTGGGAGACCCAAGCTCAAATGAGGCACGAGAAACCAATGGGCACACTCTCGTGCCTCTCATGTAAAAGTGTCACAGTCATTTTTGTTAGGTTGATAAGGCTGAATTTGATAGAATAACATTGCATGTAACTCCAGTGTGTGGGAAAAAATACAGTTTTAATGGACATGTGGTCCCAGCACATTCTACTGAAGGGTGAGGCAAGTGGAGATGTGATTCTAGAGCAGTGGTTCTCAACTTGTGGGTCCCTCCCCAGATGTTTTGGCCTTCAGCTCTGAGAAATCCTAACAGCTGGCAAATTGGCTGGGATTTCTGGGAGTTGTAGGCCAAAATGTTACAAATAACTTTTCAATAACTTTAAAGCATAGGTTCTTTTTATTGCAATTTCAATGTGAGCGGTATATCAGAACTTTGACAGAACAACATTTAGACATACAGACATACAGATTGTATGCAACTACATTGGATTCACAAACAGCCTACAGTTTCTGGAACATGGCCACACAGCCCGAAAGACATACAACAACCCAGCCTACAGTTACATTGGCTAACAAACCAAGGAGGGGTGTTATATTTTCACTCAGCATTCCCACACATCCATCCATCTTCACACATATAAATACGTATTACCATATCCATGGGCGGTTCAACCGTTAGGCAAACTACTCAGTTGCGGTAGGCGCCATTCTCTGCGGGCACAGTTGAGGCGCATCCAGATGCCCGAATGAGCAGCTTCTTTTTTGTCCTTTTTTCTTTTTTCCCCCCTCCCCTCCTGCCATTCCCCCCTATGTAAAGACCAGCATGCCTGCAGGAAGTGCAGGAGCAATGACAAGGGGAGATTATCATTTGTTACACATTGTAAAGACGTGTGAATTTTTTAGTTTACAGATGTCATGTTTAATTGCGCTTTAAAAGTCTTGTTTAACTATGTTTAAAAGGGTAAGTATTAGAGTCACCAGTGTGTGTGGGATGATAGCCAGCTCAGCATTCTGGGGCAGGTTGCCATAGTAACGAGGGCGGAGCCAACCGCTGTTTGGAGAAAAAGGAGGGAATGTTTTAAAAAGCGGTTAGTCTGTGTTCTTATGAAGCACAGGGAAGACTGATTCTCTGTTGGAGAATCAGGGAGACTCAAATGTTTGATTTTGAGTCAATTTAAAATAAGTTTGGTGACTTATTTTAAGGTAGTCTATAATTGGAGGAATTACAGGGAAGACTGATCCTCAGTGAAGGGATCAGGGTGGCTCAAATGTTTGATTTTGAGTCAGGTTAAAATAAGTTTGGTGACTTATTTTAAGGTAGTCCGTTTACAGATAAGGAACAGATAGGCTGTGATTGAAATTCACAGGGTGACTGCATTTTAAAGCAGTAGAGAAAGAAGTAACATTTTAAGAAGTTTGAAACACCTCAATATAGCTTTGCAACTGTTAGTCCAAGTGCCTCTAAAAAGAAGTTACTGTAACCATTAAGCTTGTGCCTGAATAAATGTGTTATTGTTCTTTTTAACATCTCCGTCTCTGGAATCTATATTACCATCAAAAGCAAACAAGAAAGAAGAAAAATAAAATTTTAAAAGTCTTCTCTCTAAGTAGCCAGTGGCTATATCATCCCATAGTGGTGGCAAGAGTTGATAATCCCCTTAACATCTGGTGGCCGCCTTATAAATATCTTTACCTCTGGTGGCAGCTTTTAAATAAAACATCTTTAATAACTGGTAGCAGCGGATATAAAATATATAACAATAATATAAATATAATTAATAGAAACTCCGCCACATCTTTGCAATTGGTGTCAGTGGTGGGATTTTATCAAAAGATTTCTCCCCCCTTGATGACATCATGGCAATTTGGTGGCAGCGGTGGGATAAAAAAGATTCACCCCTGCCTAGAAGAACCTTAGATGTTATTAAACCTCCTTGCACATCCTTGGGTTAACTGCGCATGAGTAGCCAGGCAGCTGCAAAGTCAATCAGTGAGGGTCTCTGCATAGAGGTAGCCTAGCTGTTGTTGCCTGGAGGCACCCTCTGTTTGGGAGGTGTTCACTGGCCCTTGATTGTTTGCTGTCTGGATGTCTTCTGACTTTAAGGCTTCATGACAACTCAGTGCTATCCAAGCCTGCTAATTACAACATCCACACTTGCTTCAAACAGACAAGGGGTCTTTCTTCCTCCCACCCTGGACATCCTTCCACAGGTATATAGAGACTCCACTTGCTTCATTTCCAACAGAACTTCTGAAGATGCCATTAGCCACAGATGCAGCAAAACGTTAGGAGAGAACGCATCTGGAACATGGCCGTACAAGCCCAAAAAACTCACAGCATCCCAGAGTTTGCTCTAGTTTTTCAGTGAATATTTCATAGCATCTCAACCCATTCAGCCTAGTTTGTGGCAGCCACAGAAACAACGTTTCTGGAGTAGGACGACGACTTCCAAAGTAAGCTCCTCACAATTAAACAGGAAATAAGACTTTCAAACCAGGAACAGACCATATTTCAAAGGTTGTTATCTAATTCGCCTTAACATTATTCAACCAGAAGACCTGCTTGGCCATTGCAAAAAAGACCCTCTGAATGGGGCTCCTGGATCTCCTCCTTGAGGGACGTCAACTCTCATGAAATGGCCAGGACTCAAGGCTAAGCCCTCCTGGGATGTGGAGTTTGGTGAAGTACCCGCATCCTTTGGCAGAGGAGGCTCAAGGTCTTTTCAGACTACAACTCCCCCGACTCCATCGCATCGAACCAAAGCAAAAGTGAATTCATTCCTCAGCTGCACCCCAAGGACTTCTTTTCTGTTGCTGGAAGCTTGGGTGCTTCTAACGCCATTGTTTTCAAAGAAGGCATTCTAAACATGCAGCAACTGGTCCATGAAGTCACAAAGAATCATAGAATCATAGAATCGTAGAGTTGGAAGAGACCTCACGGGCCATCCAGTCCAACCCCATTCTGACAAGAAGCAGGAAAATTGCATTCAAAGCACCCCCGACAGATGGCCATCCAGCCTCTGCTTAAAAGCCTCCAAAGAAGGAGCCTCCACCACAGTCTGGGGCAGAGAGTTCCACTGCTGAACAGCCCTTCTCACAGTGAGGAAGTTCTTCCTGATGTTCAGGTGGAATCTCCTTCCTTTCCTGTAGTTTGAAGCCATTGTTCCCTTGTGTCCTAGTCTGCAGGGCAGCAGAAAACAAGCTCCCTCCCTCCTCCCTGTGACTTCCCTTCACGTATTTGTACATGGCTATCATCATGTCTCCTCTCAGCCTTCTCTTCTGCAGGCTAAACATGCCCAGCTCTTTAAGCCGCTCCTCATAGGGATTCTTGTTCTCCAGACCCTTAATCATTTTAGTCGCCCTCCTCTGGACGCTTTCCAGCTTGTCAACATCTCCCTTCAACTGCGGTGCCCAGAATTGGACACAATGCGATTCCAGGTGTGGTCTGACCAAGGCAGAATAGAATAAGGGGGAGCAGGACTTCCCTGGATCTAGACGCTATTCCCCGATTGATGCAGGACAGAATCATGTTGGCCTTTTTAGCTGCTGCATGGCATTCCTGGCTCATGTTCACCTTCCTCCCCACGAGGACTCCAAGATCTTTTGCACACGTACTCTGTCTAGCCAGGCATCGTCCCCCATTCTGTATCTTTGATTTCCATTTTTTCTGCCGAAGTGAAGTATCTTGCATTTGTCCCTGTTGAACTTCATTGTGTTAGTTTCGGCCCATCTCTCTAGTCTGTCAAGATCGTTTTGAATTCTGCTCCTGTCTTCTGGAGTGTTAGCTATCCCTCCCAGTTTGGTGTCGTCTGCAAACTTGATGATCGTGCCTTCTGACCCTTCGTCTAAGTCGTTAATAAAGATCCTGAACAGAACCGGGCCCAGGACGGAGCCCTGCGGCACTCCACTTGTGACTTCTTTCCAAGATGAAGATTGCTGAGCACCCTTTGGGTTCGTTCGCTTAGCCAATTACAGATCCACAGATCTGGAGAAAAGCACCAGCTCAAAAGAAGGGAGGGGCACAGGTCCTTAGTTACATGTACTACTTTGGTTCGTGCAAAATATTTACATGGTCTATATAAAAAGGCTAATATTGAAGGGACCATAAGCCAGAAAATAATAAACTTTTGCCTAAGTAGCTTTGCCTCTGCATATGCTCCTCCCTTCCTGTGAGCTGGTGCCTTTCTCCAGGAAGTTCCAAAGAGAGAAGAAAGCTCAGAGTAAACAAGTGAGGTCATTGATATCATTTATGCCAAGTAGGTGTGGAAGGCGAGGAAGACCCTCAGCCATTGGTCAATTTTAGATAAGCCAAAGGTATATATGCTTTGTTTGCTACGCTTACATGGTCTATATAAAAAGGCTAATATTGAGGGGACCATAAGCCAGAAAATAATAAACTTTTGCCTAAGTAGCTTTGCCTCTGCATATGCTCCTCCCTTCCTGTGAGCTGGTGCATTTCTCCAGGATGTTCCATAGAGAGAAGAAAGCTCAGAGTAAACAAGTGAGGTCATTGATATGTAGAAGGTGAGGAAGGCCCTCAGCCATTGGTCAATTTTAGATAAGCCAAAGGTATATATTCTTTGTTTGCTATGCACATGTTGTGGCAACCATTTGCATGGTACGGGGCCCATTGAAATGGGTGTCTACGGCTGTTTGCCTTATCATAGCTATGATAATAAACTTTGCTTTTTGCATCTCTCACGAGACTGAGTTTTCTGCCTGATTTCCCTCCTGGGCCAGGGTCCTTTGAAAGTAATTGTCTTACAATATGATATATGCAGAGGCAAAGCTATATATGCAAAAGTTTACTATTTTCTGGCTTATGGTCCCTGCAGTATCTGTTGTCAAGGACTGGCTTTGATTTCCTTCCAAAGTGAGCAAGGAACCAGTGGCGTATTTGAACTCAATTTCTTCTTTCTCTCTGGGAAGCTCACCAAGGACCAATGGCTCACGGTGCAGCGCTGGTCCATTGAGCACTGACTGCAATGCTTCTCAGCCCTGGAAACCCAGCAGTCACGCTCTCCAAACCTGTGCTGCGTTTGCCCATCTCACGTTGCACAAAACCACGGTTCGGGAACGAGGGAGGTTGGCCAACGTTCTCCTTCCAACGGCCGAAAGAGCTGTTTGCAAGAACGGCGACTTGCGCTCATGCAATCATTGCAACGGCTGCAGGAAATGTATTTGTCAAAATACCTGCAGCTATGGTGCCTTTGCGATCATCGAAATAAAGGTACCTTCTGCCAACCTAGCAGTTCAAAACATGCTAATGTGAGTAGATCAATAGGTACTGCTCCAGCGAGAAGGTCACGGCGCTCCATGCAGTCATGCCAGTGGACACATGACCTTGGAGGTGTCTACGGACAACGCCGGCTCTTCAGCCTAGAAATGGAGATGAGCACCAACCCCCAGAGTCGGACACGACTGGACTTAACGTCAGGGGAAAACCTTTACCTTTACCTTTAGCTATTCCTAAGAGCAGCCCAATTATAAATTATATATTACACTAGCTGTGCCCGGCCATGCGTTGCTGTGGCATTTTCTGGTGGTGTTGGTGAGAAATTGTTGAGGTAGTGATGGTATTGAATGTCTGTTGTATGGTTGTCTTTATGTTTAGTATGCACATTGAAGTGGATTATATGGCAGCGTGGAGTCAAGATAATCCAGTTCAAAGCAGATAATATAAGATTATAAATGGGTTATATAGCTGTGTGGAAGGGCCTTGAGTCTACACTGCCATATAATCCAGTTAAAATCTGATAATCTGTGGAAGAGGCCTAAGTGAGGCCTAACTGTGCCTGTCCCCTGGGCTGAGTAGGTTGCTAGGAGACCAAGTGGGCGGAGCTTAGCCTTCTAACTGGCAGCAATTGGATAAAAACTATTATTCCTCTCCCTCTAATTAGGACTTTATTTTTCTTTTCTTTTTGTTGTATCAACCTAGAGGCGTGGATGATGGGTTGTGTTGTCAATTTTCGAGGTTGTGGGGTGTTTAGTTTTGTTGTTTTGTTGGTCGCCGTGATGCCATCACTCATTTATATAAATAGATGTAATATTCTTTATAATATTACAATATCTAGATATAGTCCAATATGGTAATTTATTGCCAGTCTTGTGCTATGCTAATAATATAATATTGTATGTAAATTTAATTTGTAAGCCGCTCTGAGTCCCCTTTGGGGTGAGAAGGGCGGGATATAAATGTATCAAATAAATAAAGAATTAAATAAATAAATTCCGCAGTGTAGATGACTCTCAGGAGCACCAACCCCAATGGTTCCATGTGCTGAACCAGGGGTCAGTTTTAATATATATATCAGTTTTAATAATATAACATATTAATAATATATTTAACACACTGGTGGCACAGTATGTTAAGGCACTGAGCTGCTGAACTTGCGGACCAAAAGGTCCCAGGTTCAAATCCCGGGAGCAGACTGAGCGCCCGCTGTTAGTCCCAGCTCCTGCCAACCTAGCAGCTCGAAAACATGCAATTGTGAGTAGATCAATAGGTACTTCTCTGGAGGGGAGGTAACAGCGCTCCATGCAGTCATGCTGGCCACATGACCTTGGAGGTGTCTATGGACAACACAGGCGCTTCGGCTTAGAAATGGAGATGAGCACCAACCCCCAGAGTCGGTCACGACTGGACTTAACATCAGGGGAAAACCTTTACCTTTTTATAGACATATTATATTGATAATAATATTATCACTTTTTACAATATAATACTAATAATAATACCATATAATAATATTATATGTTATATATTACATATAATATTACAGTATAGTAGTATAGTTCAATATAGTAATATATAATGCTAATATTGTACTATGCTAATAATATAATATATTGTATGTACATACAGCTGCTCTGAGTCCCCTTCAGGGTGAGAAGGGCAGGATATAAATGTAATAAATAAATGTAGTAAATGAATAAATAAATAATTTTAGACCTAGGCTCGCCCAAAGTCTGAAATGACTTGAAGGCACACAACAACAACAATCCTAATTAACTTGACTATCTCATTGGGCAGAAGCAGGCCCACACTTCCCATTGAAATCCTGATAGGTTTATGTTGGTTAAAATGGTATTCATTTTTAAATATCGTATTGTTCTTTCATTGTTGTTGTTTTGCATTACAAATAAGACATGTGCAGTGTGCATAGGAATTTGTTTTTTTTTTCCAAATGATAATTTGGCCCCTCAACAGTCTGAAGGATTGTGGACCGGCCCTCTGCTTTAAAAGTTTGAGGACCCCTGTGCTGAACTATAGTCTTTCCAAAGATCTGGAGGTGTAGCGGAACCTTTGTGCTATGGTCCTTGCGAGCGCAGTGGGAGGAATTGAAGACGGACAACTGGAGTCTTTCCAAGAAAACAGTTTATTGGCAAGCGGCCGCTGGGGTTCCCCCTAGCACAACACGGTGCTTTCCCAGGGAGAACCCCCAGCGGTGGGCTGAGTAAATATTTATACACATTACAGGGTTCGGGTTATGCCCGCCCACAAGCAAATTCATTGGCTTAGAGTTGTGACGCGGCTCGACTTGTATCCAATCAGCGCTGACCAGCGGCCCGGGCGCACTCTTTCTGTGTCGTGTTCACAATCACTCAGAGCGCCTGCGTGCGCACACGCAGTTTGTTTATCTTTAGCTTTCATTTCTTCAGAAACACGTGATTTCCCAGAAATCACATGTTTTTGTGAGCTTATGCACCCGGGTCGCTAGCCGTCGCCATCTCTGCCCATATATGGCATTTCCTGGGGTTCTTTAACCTCCCGCCTCAGAGGAAGGTTATTTTTTTGTGTGACGAGGTGCCAAGTCGAGCCACAAAGACCAATCCCACCTTGCCCCAACCCAAACCCCGAAAGAAGAGAGAGATGTCAAAGAAAGTTTCAAAGCACGATGTATTTGTTTCTCTGGCATACAAGTCAGCACACTTTGAACGGGGGAGTCAGAGTTGGGGAGGGTTGGAGAAGGATAAGAACAAAACACATGTCTATTCTTCTATTACAAGAGCTGCAATGACAAAAGACAGAAGAAGCTGCAGGAGACATGGACTCAGCACGGCTGGGGTCGATTTAGGACGACATTGCCTTCGTCGTAGTGGACCGGATAGCCTTGATCGCAAGCGATGGCGATGTGGCGGGGCCGGTTGTCTTGACTGTACTTGCAGGGCGGGCCTCCTTTCAAGTCGCAGGTGGTGACCTGGAAAAGATTGCAGCTCAGGCGCAGGGTGCCATAGGGCTCCCCTCGGTCTCCGCAGACATCCTTGATGGCCGTATCGTTGGGGTGGATGAAGCTGTTCTTTTCCTTGCAGTTGGGACTGGTCAGGCCCCGTTTGCGCATTATATCGTTGCAGTACCTTCCTCCGGTGCTTGGGTTGGAGTCCCGGTGCTCGTTCAGGAAGTGCATGTACCTCACCTTCGCCCCAGGAGGATGCTTGGATGAATCTACTTCTGAGACCGAGACCAAAGCCACCAGAAGAAACACCAAGGAAACGAGACCAGGTCCTTTGAAAAGCTTCATTGTGAAGGCCAACACGAACGACCTAAAGCGAGAGAAAGAGACAGCGTTGAAGTTTGAGAGATCCAAGTTCAAACGAGGCATGGGAAACCAATGGGCACACTCTCGTGCCTCTCATGTCAAAGTGTCACTGTCATTTTTGTCAGGTTGATAAGGCTGAATTTGATAGAATAACATTGTATGTAACTCCAGTGTGTGGAAAAAAAATACAGTTCTAATGGACATGTGGTCCCAGCACATTCTACTGACGGGTGAGGCAAGTGGAGATGTGATAAGTACCACCCTCTTGAATGCTAAGTTTTTGTACAAATGGTTATCCTTGATCGGTTGCATTGCATGGGTAATTTCTTTATATAGCCTCAGGGTTCAACTCGCATTTGGGTTCTCCCCAATGTTCTTATAGCACTTTTAACTTCCTCTATGTTTACAAGTCTCACTTAATGCACTTTGATCAGCCCATCCTTATGTTTTTATTGATGTGTTTTGACTTTGTCTTATTAATGGTTTGATTTTAATCGCATGTTTTAATTTTTCATTTGTGCGTTTCTGGTATTTGATGTTTTTGTATGTATACTCTTTTGCATTCGTAAGGCGCCCTGAGTCCCTGCGGGGAGATAGAGGCGGGGTACAAGAATAAAATTATTATTATTATTATTATTATTATTATTATTATTATTATTATTATTATTATTATTCTACAGCAGTGGTTCTTAACCTGTGGGTCCCTCCCCAGATGTTTTGGCCTTCAGCCCCGAGAAATCCTAACAGCTGGCAAATTGGCTGGGGTTTCTGGGAGTTGTAGGCCAAAATGTTACAAATAAATTTTCAATAACTTTAAAGCATAGGTTCTTTTGATTGCAATTTCAATGTGAGCGGTATATCAGAACTTTGACAGAACATCATTTAGACATACAGACATACAGATTGTATGCAACTACATTGGATTCACAAACAGCCTACAGTTACATTGGCTAACAAACCAAGGAGGGGTGTTATGTTTTCACTCAGCATTTGCACACATCTACATCCATCCATCTACATGGAAATAATGGTAGTAACAAGAAATTCTTGATAGGATTCACAGTTTGTCTGGTTATGCTGTTTTGTGATGACAAGTACTGTACAGTATATAATAAACGTTCATTTTTTGTTCAACAATAAATGTGAATTCTTCTTCATGGAAAAATAAGACATCCCCTGAAAATAAGACCTAGACATCTTTGGGACCAAAAATTAATATAAGACACTGTTTTATTTTCGGGGAAACACGGTATATTTGAACTCACTCTCAAAATGGAGGAAACGTCTTGGCAGGGCGGAAGGGTGGAAAGAAGGTTTTCGGTGGCATGAGATTTGCTCATTTTGCTCCCATACATTTATTCTGAGGAGTTTGCCGACCCCCCCCCCCCCAACTTGCCATATATTGTAATCACTTTTTCTCCCAATTAAAAAAATGTTTAAAAGAGGCAGCGTAACTGACGTTAATGTGGAGATTTGGAGGGGCAGCTTTTGGGTTAACTGAACTTTTGCTGCTGCGCATGCGTAGCCAGACGGAAGACTCGGCCCCGCTCTGACCTGTGGCCTGTCCCCAAGTTCACCTGTGACAGGCGACCAGTTTCCTCCCTTCCTACCCTGGTGTTGGTGAATGCTAGGTCCATAAGGAATAAAATTGCTACTATCAGAGATTTTCTTACTGACCAGGGAGCTGACCTAGTGTGTATCACAGAAACTTGGACCCAAGAGTGGGATGAGATCCTACTCAGGGCTGGACTGTGGCGCAGCTGGCTAGTAACCAGCTGCAATAAATCACTACTGACCGAGATGTCATGAGTTCGAAGCCCGGGTTGGGTTAAGCCCCCAACCATTAAATAGCCCGGCTTGCTGTTGCCCTATGCAGCCCCGGAAGACAGTTGCATCTGTCAAGTAGGGAAATTTAGGTACGCTTTATGCGGGAGGCTAATTTAACTAATTTACACCATAAAACTGCCAGCAAAACACGACGAAAGGAATGAGGAAGTACAGCCACTAGTGGACAGTGAAGCAACAGCTCCCCCCTGTGGCCAGAATCGTGAAGCTGGAAAAATGTTAAATGCCTCTGTGTCTGTCTCTACTGTATGTTGTTTGTCTGTTGGCATTGAATGTTTGCCGTGTATGTGTTCCTTGTGACCCGCCCTGAGTCGCCTTCGGGGTGAGAAAGAAGGGCGGAATATTAAATACTGTAAATAAATAAATAAATAAATACTCCAGGAAATAACATCTCCAGGTTATGTAATCACCCACCAGACGCGGACTGGGAGACAGGGTGGCGAGGTGGCTATGCTCTCCCGAGAAAGCTTTTCTCTTAGGGCAGTTCCTGTTCTGGACATCTCTGGCATTGAAAGTGTTGGTCTGGTGTGGGATTCCCCTGAGAGCATGGTCTTCCCGCTGGTGTACCGTGTGCCTGGTGCACCAGCAGACAGCCTATCCCAGCTGCTCGAGACTGTGTCGGAGTGGTCCTTGAGGTTCCCCAGACTTATCGTCCTGTGGGGGACTTCAATGTCCACGCTGATACAGACTCTCGATCAGCAGCGGCTACGGACCTAGTGTCTACCATGGAGACACTAGTGATATCGAGCTCTTTTAGATAGGCAAACTGGACTTTTCCAAAAACAAATACAGCCCATCTGATCATCGGAATCTGGCAAAGCCTGCCAGACCAAAATGTATATTTGCACCCCAAGAAACAGTTTAGAAACTCCTTCTCAATCATAACTCAATCATAATCCCTCCTTAATCCCTGGCAAGTCCATTGTTCCTAGTTAAGCCCGCCTCCTCATCCCTGATTGGTAGGGGACACCGAGGTGTAGGGAGTCCCCTGATTGGACGAGGGTTCCCGCCGCCGTCTCAAGGACCAATCAGCGCACAGGAGGGCGGGGGGGGGGGGGAGGACGAATGGTGCGAAATTCAAGTCTCGCCCCCATCTTTTATTATTATAAAAGTTGTTGATCTGTAATGCATGTCATGACTTCTTGACGAGCGATCGCAGACTGTCATCCTTTTCAGCTGAACTGAATAAAACAACTCGGTCTTCTTTCTTCAACGTCCTGAGGGTGAGAAATTCTTTGGCTAAACTTTGATTGATCTATAGCGGCTCCCCCCTCTTGCCAGGATCCTCGGACTCACGGCAGAGAGACGAGCGGGGGGTTCCCTTTTAGAAGGAAATCCCTATCTAAAAGAGCTCGATATCACTAGGACTCTCGCTCTGTAGTAGTGGGCCCACGCATCAGGTGGGACACACGCAATATTTGATCTTCAGCACAGGACTTCAAGTGACCCAAGTCTCTACTATAGAGGTTCCATGGTTGGATCACTGTGCCCTGAGAGTCAGGCTGGAGCATGCCTACCCACCTGGCAAAGGCGCCAAGCCGATTTGGACTCACCCAAGAAGACTTATGGAACCTAGTAGGTTCTAGAATGCTCTGAGGGATCTAGAGCCTGTCAGCGACTCAATCAATGTGCAGGTGGACAAATGGAACATCAGGCTGTCCAATGCACTCGACGAGATTGCCCCTAGATGCCCTCTCCAACCCCGCCGAAATCGGTCTCCTTGGTTCACTGAGGAACTTCGATCGATGAAGTGGGAAAAGAGCCGGCTACAGGGCGTGTGGCGAGAACTTCATGACAGAACATCGAGATCAGCCTTTAGGGCATTTATGGAGTCCTATGAGCATGCTATCATCGAGTATATTACGCCTCTTTGATAGCGTCCGCCAGCTCACGCCCGGCAAAATTGTTCAAAATAATTAGATCTTTAATGACGGTGAAAGAAGTGTGAATTTTTTAGTTTACAGATGTCATGTTTAATTGTGTTTTAAAAGTCATGTTTAACTGTGTTTTTTTTTAAAGGTTAATATTTCAGTTACTCTGCACCATGAGTTGGTTACCATGGAGAAGGGGGTGGAGCCAACTGGGTTAGCTGAAGAGAGAGCAGAATTTGGAGGGAAACTCAGTCAGTCTGTGGTCAGAGAACCATAGGGAAGGTTAGTTTTTAGAGTCGGTGCCCTTATGAGGTACAGGGAGACTGATTCTGGTTGAGGGATCGGGGTGGCTCAAATGTTTGATTTTTGAGTCAATTTTAAAATAAGTTTGGTGACTTATTTTAAGGTAGTCTGTTTCCAGATAAGGAACAGATAGTCTGTGACTGAAATTCACAGGGCGACTGCAGGTTTAGGCAGTAGAGAAAGAAGTGACATTTTAGGAAGTTTGAATCACCCCATTCTGTTATTGCAACTGTTAAGGAAAGTGCCTCTAAGTGAGAATTGTAACTATTAAGCTTGTGCCTGAATAAACGTGTTATTGTTCTTTTCCTTCAAACATCTCAGTCTCTGTCATATATACACATTAAGAATAAACAACAAGAAGATCGAAAAACAAAAGTAAAAAAGTCTCCTCTAAGTCGCCAGTGGCTATGTCATCCCATAGTGGTGGCAAGAGTTGATAATCCCCTTAACATCTGGTGGCCGCATTGTAAACATCTTTACCTCTGGTGGCAGCGTAAATAAACATCTTTAATAACTGGTGGCAGCGGATATAACAATAATAATATATAATTAAAAACAACCTCCATCTCCACATCTCCGCAAATTGGTGTCAGAGGTGGGATTTAAAAGATTTTTCCCCTGCCTGAAAGAACCTCAGTCGTTCTTAGATCGTTACGTTAGATCGTCTGAAGTTCAAATATTTATTCAGTACTAGCTGTGCCCGGCTACGCGTTGTTGTGGCAAAGTCTGGTGGTCTGGGAAATAAAGTATTCAGGGATTGTTGGTAGTTAAGGTAAAAGGTAAACGTTTTCCCCTGACGTTAAGTCCAGTCGTGTCTGACTCTGGGGGTTGGGGCTCATCTCCATTTCTAAGCCAAAGAGCCGGCGTTGTCCATAGACTCCTCCAAAGTCATGTGGAATGATTGCATGGAGCAGCAAGGGCCTTTGCATAGAGGTAGCCTGGCTGTTGTTGCCTGGAGGCACCCTCTGTTTGGGAGGTGTTCGCTGGCCCTCGATTGTTTGCTGTCTGGAGCTCTTCTGACTTTGCGGCTTCACGACAACTCGGTGCTATCCAAGCCTGCTAATTGCAACGTCCACACTTGCTTCAAACAGACAAGGGTTCTTTCTCCCTCCCACCCTGGACATCCTTCCACAGGGATATAGACACTCCACTTGCTTCACTTCCAACAGAACTTCTGAAGATGCCATTAGCCACAGATGCAGCAAAATGTTAGGAGAGAATACATCTGGAGCAGGGGTCCCCAAACTTTTTAAACAGTTCACAATCCTTTGGACTGTTGGAGGGCCAGACTATAATTGGCCACCGAGCAATAAATAATAATAATAATAATAATAATAATAATAATAATAATAATAATAATAAAGAGGGTTGGAAGAGAAACCTTGGGCCATTAAGTCCAACCCCCGTCTGCCTCTGTGCACCAAATACACAAGCAAAGCACCCCTGACAGATGGCCACTCAGCCTCAATGTAAATAATAATAATAATAATAATAATAATAATAATAATAATAGCAATAATAATAATAATAATAAAGAGGGTTGGAAGAGACTCCTTGGGCCATTAAGTCCAACCCCCGTCTGCCTCTGTGCACCAAATACACAAGCAAAGCACCCCTGACAGATGGCCACCCAGCCTCAATGTTAATAATAATAATAATAATAATAATAATAATAATAATAATAATAATAATAATAGCAATAATAATAATAAAAAAGAGGGTTGGAAGAGAAACCTTGGGCCATTAACTCCAACCCCCGTCTGCCTCTGTGCACCAAAAACACAAGTAAAGCACCCCTGACAGATGGCCACTCAGCCTCAATGTAAATAATAATAATAATAATAATAATAATAATAATAATAATAATAATAATAGCAATAATAATAATAATAATAAAGAGGGTTGGAAGAGACTCCTTGGGCCATTAAGTCCAACCCCCGTCTGCCTCGGTGCACCAAAAACACAAGCAAAGCACCCCTGACAGATAGCCACCCAGCCTCAATGTTAATAATAATAATAATAATAATAATAATAATAATAATAATAATCATAATAATAATAGCAATAATAATAATAATAAAGAGGGTTGGAAGAGACTCCTTGGGCCATTAAGTCCAACCCCCGTCTGCCTCGGTGCACCAAAAACACAAGCAAAGCACCCCTGACAGATGTCCACCCAGCCTCAATGTTAATAATAATAATAATAATAATAATAATAATAATAATAATAATAATAATAATAATAGCAATAATAATAATAATAAAGAGGGTTGGAAGAGACTCCTTGGGCCATTAAGTCCAACCCCCGTCTGCCTCTGTGCACCAAAAACACAAGCAAAGCACCCCTGACAGATGTCCACCCAGCCTCAATGTTAATAATAATAATAATAATAATAATAATAATAATAATAATAATAATAATAGCAATAATAATAATAATAAAGAGGGTTGGAAGAGACTCCTTGGGCCATTAAGTCCAACCCCCGTCTGCCTCTGTGCACCAAAAACACAAGCAAAGCACCCCTGACAGATGGCCACCCAGCCTCAATGTTAATAATAATAATAATAATAATAATAATAATAATAATAATAATAATAATAATAATAACAGAGGTTGTAAGAGAAAAAGATTATAATATTCTTGTTTTATATTGCATGACTTTTTTTATCTTATCACACTGTGAATTGTGTTTATGTTGTTGTTTATTTTGTTTAATTATGTTGTTCGGGCCTTTGCCCCATGTAAGCCGCCCCGAGTCCCTGTGGGGAGATGGTGGCGGGGTATAAATAAAGTTATTATTATTACCGTATATACTCGAGTATAAGCCAACCCGAATATAAGCCGAGGCACCTAATTTTACCACAAAAAAACCTGGGAAAACATTGACTCCCGTATAAGCCGAGACACCAATAAAATTACCGTATATACTCGAGTATAAGCCGACCCAAATATAAGCCGAGGCACCTAATTTTACCACAAAAAAACCTGGGAAAACATTGACTCCCGTATAAGCCGAGACACCAATAAAATTACCGTATATACTCGAGTATAAGCCGACCCGAATATAAGCCGAGGCACCTAATTTTACCACAAAAAAACCTGGGAAAACATTGACTCCCGTATAAGCCGAGACACCAATAAAATTACCGTATATACTCAAGTATAAGCCGACCCGAATATAAGCCGAGGCACCTAATTTTACCACAAAAAAACCTGGGAAAACATTGACTCCCGTATAAGCCGAGACACCAATAAAATTACCGTATATACTCGAGTATAAGCCGACCCGAATATAAGCCAAGGCACCTAATTTTACCACAAAAAACCTGGGAAAACATTGACTCCCATATAAGCCGAGATACCAATAAAATTACATTAATTGAGGCCTCAGTAGTTTAAATGTTTTGGAATCTTTACATCAAACTGTAATTTAAGATATGACTGTTCAACTCTGATTAAATCATTATTTTCATCTTCTTCAATGTAAATGTGCTTATGTATCCTTTTAATAATAATAGAGTGAAATAATAAATGTAATAATGATAATAATAATAATAATAATAATAATAATAATAATAATAATAATAATAAATGCAGTAAAATAATCCAATATAAGATTCAAAACGATTTTTTGGACATACCTAGTAGCGGAGTAAAAAAGACTGACTGGTCAACTTTTGACCAGTATGTGCTGGTCAGTATGTGCTGAAATACTAAAGACTTGAGAGGGAAAGAAAATCTTTTTGTTGGTTTTATTTTATTCAGAATTTTTATAACTGAACAGAGGGAAGAAGAACGGAAGTCACAAATTCTCCTCCCTTGGATTTTCTTCTTCTTTTTTTCTCCTTTGCCTTCTTGATCTTCTTTTCCTACTTTTCTTTATTTACATTGTTCCTCCACTTTTATGTATATGCAAATTTTCTTTTTAAACAAAACTTTTTTAAAAAAATAAACTTGACTAATTGCTCAGGATCTTCTTCACCTCCACACCTATTTTGGCACAGGTGGTGTCTGTGACCTAACTTGTTTACTCTGAGCTAATTTCTCTCCTTGGAACTTTCTGGAGAAAAGCACCAGCTCAAAAGAAGGGCTCTTTGTTACACGTACTACTTTGGTTCACGCAAAATGTTTACATATAAAAAGGCTAATATTGAAGGGACCATAAGCCAGAAAATAATAAACTTTTGCCTAAGTAGCTTTGCCTCTGCATATGACCCTCTCTTCCTGTGAGCTGGTGCCTTTCTCCAGGAAGTTCCAAAGAGAGAAGAAAGCTCAGAGTAAACAAGTGAGGTCAATGATATCATTTATGCCAAGTAGGTGTGGAAGGTGAGGAAGACCCTCAGCCATTGGTCAATTTTAGATAAACCAAAGGTACATATTCTTTGTCTGCTATGCTTACATGGTCTATATAAAAAGGCTAATATTGAGGGGACCATAATCCAGAAAATAATAAACTTTTGCCTATGTAACTTTGCCTCTGCATATGCTCCTCCCTTCCTGTGAGCTGGTGCCTTTCTCCAGGAAGTTCCAAAGAGAGAAGAAAGCTCAGAGTAAACAAGTGAGGTCATTGATATGTAGAAGGTGAGGAAGGCCCTCAGCCATTGGACAATTTTAGATAAGCCAAAGGTATATATTCTTTGTCTGCTATGCTTACATGGTCTATATAAAAAGGCTAATATTGAGGGGACCATAAGCCAGAAAATAATAAACTTTTGCCTAAGTAGCTTTGCCTCTGCATATGCTCCTCCCTTCCTGTGAGCTGGTGCCTTTCTCCAGGAAGTTCCAAAGAGAGAAGAAAGCTCAGAGTAAACAAGTGAGGTCATTGATATGTAGAAGGTGAGGAAGGCCCTCAGCCATTGGACAATTTTAGATAAGCCAAAGGTATATATTCTTTGTCTGCTATGCTTACATGGTCTATATAAAAAGGCTAATATTGAGGGGACCATAAGCCAGAAAATAGTAAACTTTTGCCTAAGTAGCTTTGCCTCTGCATATGACCCTCTCTTCCTGTGAGCTGGTGCCTTTCTCCAGGATGTTCCATAGAGAGAAGAAAGCTCAGAGTAAACAAGTGAGGTCATTGATATGTAGAAGGTGAGGAAGGCCCTCAGCCATTGGTCAATTTTAGATAAGCCAAAGGTATATATTCTTTGTCTGCTATGCTTACATGGTCTATATAAAAAGGCTAATATTGAGGGGACCATAAGCCAGAAAATAGTAAACTTTTGCCTAAGTAGCTTTGCCTCTGCATATGCTCCTCCCTTCCTGTGAGCTGGTGCCTTTCTCCAGGAAGTTCCAAAGAGAGAAGAAAGCTCAGAGTAAACAAGTGAGGTCATTGATATGTAGAAGGTGAGGAAGGCCCTCAGCCATTGGTCAATTTTAGATAAGCCAAAGGTATATATTCTTTGTTTGCTATGCACATGTTGTGGCAACCATTTGCATGGTACGGGGCCCATTGAAATGGGTGCCTACGGCTGTTTGCCTTATCATAGCTGTGATAATAAACTTTGCTTTTTGCATCTCTCACGAGACTGAGTTTTCTGCCTGATTTCCCTCCTGGGCCAGGATCCTTTGAAAGTAATTGTCTTAGGTAACAGTTTTCCCCTGATGTTAAGTCCAGTCATGTCTGACTCTGAGGTTTGGTGCTCATCTCCATTTCTAAGCTGAAGAGCCGGCGTTGTCCGTAGACACCTCCAAAGTCATGTGGCCACTGGCATGACTGCATGGAGTGCCGTTACCTTCCCGCCGGAGCAGTACCTATTGATCTACTCACACTCTGGGGGCTGGTGTTCATCTCCATTTCTAAGCCAAAGAGCCGGCGTTGTCCGTAGACACCTCCAAGGTCATGTGGCCACTGGCATGACTGCATGGAGTGCCGTTACCTTCCCACCAGAGCAGTACCTATTGATCTACTCACACTCTGGGGGCTGGTGCTCATCTCCATTTCTAAGCTGTAGAGCCGGCGTTGTCCGTAGACACCTCCAAGGTCATGTGGCCACTGGCATGACTGCATGGAGTGCCGTTACCTTCCCGCCGGAGCAGTACCTATTGATCTACTCACACTCTGGGGGCTGGTGTTCATCTCCATTTCTAAGCTGTAGAGCCGGCGTTGTCCGTAGACACCTCCAAAGTCATGTGGCCACTGGCATGACTGCATGGAGTGCCGTTACCTTCCCGCCGGAGCAGTACCTATTGATCTACTCACACTCTGGGGGCTGGTGTTCATCTCCATTTCTAAGCTGTAGAGCCGGCGTTGTCCGTAGACACCTCCAAGGTCATGTGGCCACTGGCATGACTGCATGGAGTGCCGTTACCTTCCCACCAGAGCAGTACCTATTGATCTACTCACACTCTGGGGGCTGGTGCTCATCTCCATTTCTAAGCTGTAGAGCCGGCGTTGTCCGTAGACACCTCCAAGGTCATGTGGCCACTGGCATGACTGCATGGAGTGCCGTTACCTTCCCACCAGAGCAGTACCTATTGATCTACTCACACTCTGGGGGCTGGTGCTCATCTCCATTTCTAAGCTGTAGAGCCGGCGTTGTCCGTAGACACCTCCAAGGTCATGTGGCCACTGGCATGACCGCATGGAGCGCCGTTACCTTCACGCCAGAGCAGTACCTATTGATCTACTCACATTGGCATGTTCATAGACGCCTCCAAGGTCATGTGGCCATAGGCATGACTGCATGGAGCACTGTTACCTTCCCACTAGAGCAGTACCTATTGATCTACTCACACTGGCATGTCCATAGACGCCTCCAAGGTCATGTGGCCACTGGCATGACTGCATGGAGCACTGTTACCTTCCCACTAGAGCAGTACCTATTGATCTACTCACATTGGCATGTCCATAGACGCCTCCAAGGTCATGTGGCCATAGGCATGACTGCATGGAGCACTGTTACCTTCCCACTAGAGCAGTACCTATTGATCTACTCACAGTGGCATGTCCACAGACGCCTCCAAGGTCATGTGGCCACTGGCATGACTGCATGGAGTGCCGTTACCTTCCCGCCAGAGCAGTACCTATTGATCTACTCACACTCTGGGGGCTGGTGTTTATCTCCATTTCTAAGCTGTAGAGCCGGCGTTGTCCGTAGACACCTCCAAGGTCATGTGGCCACTGGCATGACCGCATGGAGCGCCGTTACCTTCCCGCCAGAGCAGTACCTATTGATCTACTCACATTGGCATGTCCATAGGCGCCTCCAAGGTCATGTGGCCATAGGCATGACTGCATGGAGCACTGTTACCTTCCCACTAGAGCAGTACCTATCGATCCACTCACATTGGCATCTCCATAGACGCCTCCAAGGTCATGTGGCCACTGGCATGACTGCATGGAGCACCGTTACCTTCCTGCCGGAGCGGTACCTATTCATCTACTCACATCTGCATGTTTTCGAACTGCTAGGTTGGCAGGAGCTGGGGCTAACAGCAGGCGCTCATTCCGCTCCCGTATTCTAATTGTCTTACAATATGATATATGCAGAGGCAAAGCTATATATGCAAAAGTTTACTATTTTCTGGCTTATGGTCCCTGCAGTATCTGTTGTCAAGGACTGGCTTTGATTTCCTTCCAAAGTGAGCAAGGAACCAGTGGCGTATTTGAACTCAATTTCTTCTTTCTCTCTGGGAAGCTCACCAAGGACCAATGGCTCACGGTGCAGCGCTGGTCCATTGAGCACTGACTGCAATGCTTCTCAGCCCTGGAAACCCAGCAGTCACGCTCTCCAAACCTGTGCTGCGTTTGCCCATCTCACGTTGCACAAAACCACGGTTCGGGAACGAGGGACGTTGGCCAACGTTCTCCTTCCAACGGCCGAAAGAACTGTTTGCAAGAACGGCGACTTGTCCTCATGCAATCGTTCCAACGGCTGCAGGAAATGTATTTGTCAAAATACCTGTAGCTCTGGTGCCTTTGCAATCATCTAAATAAAGGCATCTTCTGCCAACCTAGCAGGTAAAAAAAACCATGCCAATTTGAGTAGATCAATAGGTACTGCTCCGGCGGGAAGATAACAGCGCTCGATACAGTCATGACCTTGGAGGTGTCTATGGACAACGCCGGCTCTTTGGCTGAGAAATGGAGAGGAAGAGCTCAGCAAGTTCCTGGACCACCTTAACAGCATCCACCCAAACATCCAATTCACCATGGAAAAAGAAAAGGAAGGGAAACTGCCATTTCTAGATGTTCTGGTCCTCCACAAACCCAATCCACAATTGGGCCACACAGTTTACAGAAAACCTACACACAGATAAATACTGCGAAGAAGCTAATAATGACTAAGGTTCTTTCAGTCAGGGGGAATCTTTTTATCTCACCCGGTGCCGCAAATTTGTAAAGAACAAATAACGACTGCCACCAGTTTGTAAAGATGCAACCACCAAAGACCCAGAGAGGTGACCTTTTTTAAAAAAAAAATCCTTTCTTCTTCTTATTCACTTTAGATGGTAACACAACTTGGTTTATAATATATGCGACAGAGGCTTAGATGTTGGAGGAACAATAACAAGTTTATTCAGGCACAGAGCTTAGTGGTTACAATGTTGTTTCTCACAGCCACTTTTATTAACAGTTACAATACCAGAATGAAGTGAGTCAAACTCCCTAAAGTGTCACTTCTTTTATTTAAAGTAATTAGAACTTCTTCCTCTGCTACCTTTAAACTGCAGTCACCCTGTGATATACGATCACAGATTCTCTGTTCCTTACCAGGACACAGACTACATTAAATAAGTCACCAAACTTATTTTAAACTGACTCAAAAATGAACAATTGAGTCTCCTAGATCCCCTCAACTTAGAATCAATCTTCCCTGTGCCTCATCAGAGCACAGACTGAATCCCTTCTTTAAACTCTGCACTTCTTCAACAAACCGGCAGTCAGCTCCGCCTACTTCTCCATGGCAACCAGCCTCTGAGTGCTGAGATGCAATAACTGTAATACCCTTTTAAAACACGAACACACAATTAAACATAACATCTGTAAACCAAAAATTCATACTTCATTACAGATACCTTCATAAAAACTCCAACCATCACCCAAGTCAAAAGAGAAGCACAATCAAAGCCCTGGCAGACTGTGCACAAAGAATCTGTGAACCTCACCTCCTCAAAAGAGAACTAAACCATCTAAGCTGGGCTCTCCAGGCCAATGGAGACTCCACCACGGACATCAGAAGAGCTGCAAGGCCAAGAACAAGCCAGGAGAGTCAAGACAAAGACCCACCCAGAGGAAAGGTGTTCTTACCCTACATCAAGGGAACCACTGACTGCATAGGCAAACTGATGAAGAAGCACAATCGACAAACTATCTACAGACCCACAAAGAAAATCCAACAAATGCTACGGTCAGCGAAGGAAATGAAAATGAACAAAATCTGGCTACCAGTATTACAAAAGTCAAAAATCAAAACAGTAGATGGGAGCCAACACTCTGAGGGCAGAGGAGCCCCAAGGCAAGACTGAACAAGGCAAGAGACAAAACCTTTCCAATGCTAATTATGATGATTAACTGAAACATTAATGCTGGCTCCCCAGTGACAAAGGACTCTTCCCTCACCCTGGACTCTCCATAGATATATATTCTTTCCTTTCCTTGCCTAGTTTATCCATACCTCGGCTTATATTCGGGTCGGCTTATACTCGAGTATATACGGTACTTTCAATTTGACAGGCTTTCTTTACCCTTTTAACTTGACCCATTTGAATTGTGTATAGGTTTATAGGAAGGTTTATATATCTGTGGAAGTTCCTGGGTGGCAGGAAGAACTCTTGTCTGTTGGAGGCCAGGGTGAATGTTGTAATTAATCACCTTGATTAGCATTAAATGGCCTTCCCAGCCTCACATCCTGGCCTGGGGGAATCCTTTGTTCAGAGTCGTTATGTTGTCGACCGCGTTTTAGGGGATCGGGCCCTTAAGGAGAGACCCGATCCGGTCCTGAGAGAACGGACCTTGGTGAAGCCAAAAGGAGAATTACGAGCCGCAATACAACCTGAAGCCGAAATGAAGAAGGTCTGCCAAAGTTGAAGGAAAATCCGCCAAGGAGTCTTTATTGAGCAATTCAGCTGAAGAGGACTCTAGTAGCGATCATTCGGTCTACTAGGGTACCATACAATCAAAATAAAGCCATATTTATACAAAGTTTCAGTCTGACAGCCCTTTGAATTTCCCGCCCTGCTCCCCCGCCCATCTGATCGTTGATAGGCTAGAAGGTTGAACGAGGCGGGCTTTCGTTTCCCGCCTTGCTCCGTTGGCCCAATAGGAAGCTGCCTTTTGTCTCTACTCGGGCCAATCAGGAAAGAGAAGGCGGGAGTTATCGAAACAATGAGGTGACGGGACAGGAACTAGCGGATTAAGTCCTGCTAGACTGATTTCTAAAGGGTGCTTAATTTATTAATGGCAGCAATCAAGGGTGTCCGGGTTTCTGTCACGTATACAGATTTCAGATATGCCTTGGGGTGTCAGAGGTGGAAGTAAAGATGGGTGGTGATGAGCCATATTGACAGGCTCTGCAGGGCGCCTTCCTGAGGTGTCCTGGATTTTCCTTTGGGTGAGATATGACAATGTTTGCCTTGGGGCGAATCACCTTTAGGTCAACACTCCGAATTCGGCGACTCAAGCCCTATATTGTCCATGCAATCTGAATTTGATTGGATTTAGCGGTGGCAGATTATCCTTTTGTTTTTGGGAAAGGAAGCCTGGGTCATAGGAAATGGGATAAGTTCTGGGGTTCAGGTTGAGTTCAAAATATTTCCTATTTGATTTCATGATTTGACAATTATATGAAATAAAATGAAAAATAAAATAAAGTTGGAATATAAACCATGCTGGGAAAAATACATATTTTCTGGGGATCCCAAAGAGTACAAATACATATAGGCAGATAGATAGATTTCATGGAAATAAGGGAGAATCCATAAAAGTGAGTTACATTGCATAAAGGGGAATCATGAATGATATAAACAATTGAAAATATTTGATAAGAACGAAGTTCATAACATCTGGAGAACCCAGCATGGAAATTCATAAAAGTGGAGTTTTAGCAGCATGATTTTACAATTCATGAAGTTGTTATCTCTTGCCTCAGAGTGCAGGGATAATCCACAGTAAACTCCAGTAAAAAGTCTCAATCACCTTCTACTATAAATATATGGAATATAGAACATAAAGTCTTGATTTTTGAACTATCTTTTGCAAAGTCCTCAGGGGGAGGGTGGTCACCTCGATCACAGTTATCTGCCCCTGATTGATTCCTCTCTGGAATTCTTCTGTTTTCAGAGTGCTACTCCTTATTTACTGTTTTGATTTTGGAGTTTTTTAATACTCCAAATACAAGGCTGGGAAGGCCATTGAATGCTATCAAAGGTGATTAATTACAACATTCACACTGGCCTCCAACAGACAAGAGTTCTTTCTTCCACCCAGATATATAAACCTTCCTTGTTTAGTTTCCCCAAACCTCACAACCTCTGAGAATGCCTGCCATAGATGTGGGCAAAACGTCAGGAGAGAATGCTTCTGGAACATGGATATATATTTCTCACAACCTCTGAGGATGCCTGCCATAGATGTGGGCGAAACGTCAGGAGAGAATGCTTCTGGAACATGGATATATATTTCTCACAACCTCTGAGGATGCCTGCCATAGATGTGGGCGAAACGTCAGGAGAGAATGCTTCTGGAACATGGATATATATTTCTCACAACCTCTGAGGATGCCTGCCATAGATGTGGGCGAAACGTCAGGCGAGAATGCTTCTGGAACATGGATATATATTTCTCACAACCTCTGAGGATGCCTGCCATAGATGTGGGCGAAACGTCAGGAGAGAATGCTTCTGGAACATGGATATATATTTCTCACAACCTCTGAGGATGCCTGCCATAGATGTGGGCGAAACGTCAGGCGAGAATGCTTCTGGAACATGGATATATATTTCTCACAACCTCTGAGGATGCCTGCCATAGATGTGGGCGAAACGTCAGGAGAGAATGCTTCTGGAACATGGATATATATTTCTCACAACCTCTGAGGATGCCTGCCATAGATGTGGGCGAAACGTCAGGAGAGAATGCTTCTGGAACATGGATATATATTTCTCACAACCTCTGAGGATGCCTGCCATAGATGTGGGCGAAACGTCAGGAGAGAATGCTTCTGGAACATGGATATATATTTCTCACAACCTCTGAGGATGCCTGCCATAGATGTGGGCGAAACGTCAGGAGAGAATGCTTCTGGAACATGGATATATATTTCTCACAACCTCTGAGGATGCCTGCCATAGATGTGGGCGAAACGTCAGGAGAGAATGCTTCTGGAACATGGATATATATTTCTCACAACCTCTGAGGATGCCTGCCATAGATGTGGGAGAAACGTCAGGAGAGAATGCTTCTGGAACATGGATATATATTTCTCACAACCTCTGAGGATGCCTGCCATAGATGTGGGCGAAACGTCAGGAGAGAATGCTTCTGGAACATGGATATATATTTCTCCCAACCTCTGAGGATGCCTGCCATAGATGTGGGCGAAACGTCAGGAGAGAATGCTTCTGGAACATGGATATATATTTCTCCCAACCTCTGAGGATGCCTGCCATAGATGTGGGCGAAACGTCAGGAGAGAATGCTTCTGGAACATGGATATATATTTCTCCCAACCTCTGAGGATGCCTGCCATAGATGTGGGCGAAACGTCAGGAGAGAATGCTTCTGGAACATGGATATATATTTCTCACAACCTCTGAGGATGCCTGCCATAGATGTGGGCGAAACGTCAGGAGAGAATACTTCTGGAACATGGATATATATTTCTCCCAACCTCTGAGGATGCCTGCCATAGATGTGGGCGAAACGTCAGGAGAGAATGCTTCTGGAACATGGATATATATTTCTCCCAACCTCTGAGGATGCCTGCCATAGATGTGGGCGAAACGTCAGGAGAGAATGCTTCTGGAACATGGATATATATTTCTCACAACCTCTGAGGATGCCTGCCATAGATGTGGGCGAAACGTCAGGAGAGAATGCTTCTGGAACATGGATATATATTTCTCACAACCTCTGAGGATGCCTGCCATAGATGTGGGCGAAACGTCAGGAGAGAATGCTTCTGGAACATGGATATATATTTCTCACAACCTCTGAGGATGCCTGCCATAGATGTGGGAGAAACGTCAGGAGAGAATGCTTCTGGAACATGGATATATATTTCTCACAACCTCTGAGGATGCCTGCCATAGATGTGGGCGAAACGTCAGGAGAGAATGCTTCTGGAACATGGATATATATTTCTCACAACCTCTGAGGATGCCTGCCATAGATGTGGGCGAAACGTCAGGAGAGAATGCTTCTGGAACATGGATATATATTTCTCCCAACCTCTGAGGATGCCTGCCATAGATGTGGGCGAAACGTCAGGAGAGAATGCTTCTGGAACATGGATATATATTTCTCCCAACCTCTGAGGATGCCTGCCATAGATGTGGGCGAAACGTCAGGAGAGAATGCTTCTGGAACATGGATATATATTTCTCACAACCTCTGAGGATGCCTGCCATAGATGTGGGCGAAACGTCAGGAGAGAATACTTCTGGAACATGGCCACACAGCCCGAAAGACATACAGCAACCCACCGTCCGCTCTTTGCTTTGGCTCAGCACTAAGATGACTGTATAATGGGAATCTAATGCGGACCCTCGTTTTGGCAAGGAGATTTAGCCCAAAAAGGGAAACATTGGATGTTAGTTCACCCAAAAGCTGCCCCTCCAAATTTCCACATTAATGGCAGTTGCGGTGCCTCGTTTCAACATTTTATTAATTGGGAGAAAGAGGAAGCGATGACAATCTATGGCAAGTTGGGGAGGGGTTCAAGCAAACTCCGAAGTATAAATGTATGGGCACAAAATGAGCAAGTCCTATGCCAACGAAAGCTTTCCTTCCGCCCTTCCATCCGCCCTGCAAAGACTTTTCCGCCGTTTCGAACGTGAGTACAAATATACGTGTAGCAAATTATAATCTCCTTTGCATTGCACCTGCACTTCCTGCATGGATGCTGGGCTGTATATAGGAGGGAATGGCGGGAAATTAGCAATTAAAATGCTTTCACATGCAGGATAACAAATAGATTAAATCAGGGGTCCCCAAACTAAGGCCCGGGGGCCGCATGCGGCCCATTGAAGCCATTTATCCGGCCCCCACAGCACAAGGGCAGAAGGGGGTTGTGCTAAATGACCCAAGGGTTCTCCTCTTCTTTTTTATTATTATTATTATCATCATCATCATCATCATCATCATCATCATTGAGGCGGAGAGGCCATCTGTCAGGGGTGCTTTGTTTGTGCTTTTGGTGCAAAAAGGCAGAAGGGGGTTGGACTCAATGGCCCAAAGGGTCTCTTCCAACCTTCTTTATTATTATTATTATTATTATTATTATTATTATTATTATTATTATTATTAACATTAAGGTGGGGAGGCCATCTGTCAGGGGTGCTTTGTTTGTGCTTTTGGTGCAAAAAGGCAGAAGGGGGTTGGACTCAATGGCCCAAAGGGTCTCTTCCAACCTTCTTTATTATTATTATTATTATTATTATTATTATTATTATTATTATTATTAACATTAAGGTGGGGAGGCCATCTGTCAGGGGTGCTTTGTTTGTGCTTTTGGTGCAAAAAGGCAGAAAGGGGTTGGACTCAATGGCCCAAAGGGTCTCTTCCAACCTTCTTTATTATTATTATTATTATTATTATTATTATTATTATTATTATTATTATTATTGGTTGGTGGCCAACTATAGTCCGGCCCTCCAATGATCTAAAGGATCGTGAACTGGCCCCCTGTTTAAAAAGTTTGGGGACCCCTGGATTAAATGAATGACAAGGAGAAAGGGCAAATGCAAATCATGTTTTGACCATTACATCACTGAAATTATTGATATTGTCTACCTTCCGTCTTGTCCACATCCTTCTTGCAGTGTTATTCCAGGGGAAGTCTGAGCAAAGCCAAAGGCTATGACATGAATAAATAATAATAATAATAATAATAATAATAATAATAATAATAATAATATAAGGAGAAGACCTGGCTCTGGCTCACGAATGGGACCCTGAAGAAGGAGACAGAAGGCCTGATCCTTGCAGCCCAGGAGCAAGACATCAGGACAAAGGCCATTCAGGCCAAGATCGAAAAATCAGCTGATTACCCAAAATGCAGACTGTGCAAGGAAGCTGACAAAACCATTGATCCTATCCTCAGCTGCTGTAAGAAAATCGCACAGACAGACTACAAACAGAGGCACAACTGTGTGGCCCAAATGATCCATTGGAACTTATGCCTCAAGTACCACCTGCCAGCAGCAAAGAACTGGTGGGATCACAAACCTGCAAAAGTAATGGAAAATGAGCACGCAAAGAGACTGTGGGACTTCCGAATCCAGACTGACAAAGTTCTGGAACACAACACACCAGACATCACAGTTGTGGAAAAGAACAAGGTTTGGATCATTGATGTCGCCATCCCAGGTGACAGTCGCATTGACGAAAAACAACAGGAAAAACTCAGCCGCTATCAGGACCTCAAGATTGAACTTCAAAGACTCTGGCAGAAACCAGTGCAAATGGTCCCGGTGGTGATGGGCACACTGGGTGCCGTGCCAAAAGATCTCAGCCGGCATTTGGAAACAATAGACATTGACAAAATTACGATCTGCCAGCTGCAAAAGGCCACCCTGCTGGGATCTGCGTGCATCATCCAAAAATACATCACACAGTCCTAGACACTTGGGAAGTGTTTGACTTGTGATTTTGTGAAACGAAATCCAGCATGTCTATCTTGTTTGCTGTGTCATAAAATAATAATAATAATAATAATAATAATAATAATAATAATAATAATAATAATAATAATACATCTCACAGTCCTAGACACTTGGGAAGTGTTCGACTTGTGATTTTGTGATACGAAATCCAGCATATCTATCTTGTTTGCTGTGTCATAATAATAATAATAATAATAATAATAATAATAATAATAATAATATACATCACACAGTCCTAGACACTTGGGAAGTGTTCAACTTGTGATTTTGTGATACGAAATCCAGCATATCTATCTTGTTTGCTGTGTCATAATAAAATAATAATAATAATAATAATAATAATAATAATGCACCACACAGTCCTAGACACTTGGGAAGTGTTCGACTTGTGATTTTGTGAAACGAAACCCAGCATATCTGTCTTGTTTGCTGTGTCATAATAAAATAATAATAATAATAATAATAATAATAATAATAATAATAATAATAATAATAATAATAATAATACATCTCACAGTCCTAGACACTTGGGAAGTGTTCGACTTGTGATTTTGTGATATGAAATCCAGCATATCTGTCTTGTTTGCTGTGTCATAATAAAATAATAATAATAATAATAATAATAATAATAATAATAATACATCTCACAGTCCTAGACACTTGGGAAGTGTTCGACTTGTGATTTTGTGAAACGAAACCCAGCATGACTATCTTGTTTGCTGTGTCATACAACATAATAATAATAATAATGGTTGTAAGAGAAGAAGAGACTCATTGGGTCATTTAGTCTAACCCCCTTCTGCCCTTGTGCCATGGGGGCCAGATAAATGGCTTCGATGGGCCGCATCCGGCCCCCGGGCCTTAGTTTGGGGACCCCTGATCTAGACACTAGATTCCTAGGGATGCTGCCTAGAATTGCATTGGCCTTTTTAGCTGCTGCATCTCACTCTTGGCTCATGTCCACCTTGTTGTCCACTAAGACTCCTAGATCCCTTTCCCCTGGACTGTTTCCAAGCCAAGCCTCACCCATCCTATATTTGTGCGTTTTATTGTCATTGCCGAAGTGGGGTGTCGTACATTTCTCCCTGTCGGAATGCATTTTGTTAGTCTTGGGCCGGAGAACAAAACATTTGAGGTCGAAGGAGTTGGACATATCCGGCTTGAGAAAGAGAAGACGGAAGGTTGGCCATGGTTGCCTTCTTTAAATAGTGTATTTATTTCCTTGGGTTTCATGCGCCATCGAATCTAATGCGCACCTCCGTTTCCAAAATCCTGAAAGCAAAGAAGTATTTGCTGGCGAATGTAATGCGCAGCAGCAGCACAAGGTGCCCCTCTTTCTCATTTGGCCTGCTTATTTACAACATTTCTAGAATCCCTTCTTTAAAAACAAAAGCAATGGGTGGGAAAGAAAACTTTGGGGTGCTGTTTTGGAGTTTTGGAACGATGTTGTGGAGAAGTCATAGTTATTATGTTTAATTTTAACTGTTCGAGTACGTATTTGTGTTTAGTTGACACAGTAGCTGAAACAGAAGCCATCTTGTTTCAATCCACAGTAGTGCTGTTACCAAGGAGACGGAGCTGGCTAGCTCACCAGAGGGAGAATAATTATTTCTGTTAGAAATCAACAGGTTTCGTATGAAGGAAGCACAGTGCAAATAATATTACCGATAAAATCTGCTACACAAAAAAGTTCACATGGTTATGGTAACCATAAATGTACAAAACAAACATGGAAAAGAGTTAACGAAAGAACTAGAATCTTCTCTTTCTTATTCCAGTCTTCCAAACCTCCGCTTGTTTGACGAATTTTGCTGGATTACAAAAGAATGATTAAATTCCAGTCTTCAGAAAATAAGTTATAAATGTTGCCAGTCAATGCCTACTAAAGTCTAGGGTGAAACAGAAAGGAAGAAACCATGAAAATGAACAAAATCTGGCTACCAGTATTACAAAACTCAAAAATCAGAACAGTAAATAAAAAGCAATACTCTGAAAACAGAGGATTTCCAGACATGAATCAACCAAGGGCAGTTAACGACTCTAAACAAAGGATGCCCCAGAGGCAAGAAGAAGACAGCAGATAAGCTTTTCAATGCTAATTAAAGTGATTAACTACACAACATTCACACTGACCTCTCTCACCCTAGACTTTCCACAGATATATATTAACCTCTTTGCTTAGTTTTCTCCATACTTCACAACCTCTGAGGATGCCTGCCATAGATGTGGGCGAAACGTCAGGAGAGAATGCTTCTGGAACATGGCCACACAGCCCGAAAGACATACAACAACCCTGTGATCCCAGCCATGAAAGCCTTCGACAACAAATTCCTAAGCATACTGCACATGTCTTATTTGTAGTGCAACAACAACAACAACGAAAGAATACAATATTTAAAAATGAAAACAATTTTAACCAACATAAACCTATTAGGATTTCAATGGAAAGTGTGGGCCTGCTACTGGCCAATGAGATAGTCAAGTTAATTAGGATTGTTGTTGTTGTTGTTGTTGTTGTGTGCCTTCAAGTCATGTCAGACTTTGGCCAAGCCTAAGTCTAAAATTGATTATTTATTTACTGCATTCATTTACTACATTTATATCCCACCCTTCTCACCCCGAAGGGAACTCAGAGCAGCTGTATGTACATACAATATATTATATTATTAGCATTACACAATATTAGCATTATATATTACTACAGTAGAGTCTCACTTATCCAACACTCGCTTATCCAACGTTCTGGATTATCCAACGCATTTTTGTAGTCAATGTTTTCAATATATCGTGATATTTTGGTGCTAAATTCATAAATACAGTAATTACTACATAGCATTACTGCGTATTGAACTACATTTTCTGCCAAATTTGTTGTCTAACATGATGTTTTAGTGCTTAATTTGTAAAATCATAACCTAATTTGATGTTTAATAGGCTTTTCTTTAATGCCTCCTTATTATCCAACATATTCGCTTATCCAACATTCTGCCGGCCCGTTTATGTTGGATATGTGAGACTCTACTGTATCTTGAACTATACTACTATACTATTATATAATATGTAATATATACCATATTGTTAATATTATTATATGGTATTACTATTAGTATTATATTGTATAATGTAAGATTATTATCAATATTATATGTATATACAATATATTATATTATTAAAACTGATATAAAAATATTATATTATAAAACTGAGGGCGGGGGCCAGGTAAATGACCTTAGAGGGCCGCATCCGGCCCCCGGGCCTTAGTTTGGGGACCCCTGATTTATATCATCAGTAGGAGAGTGAGAGTGGAATTACACCAGAGACTACTGTTGTGGTGGTTATTAGAGTTATTAAACCACTTGTTTATCTAAAGTTCCATAAGTAAATCAATCAACCTGCAACCATTAGCTTTGTACGCAATAAACTTGTTGTTCTTTGTTAACAACTGACTCATTTCATCTCATCTGCGTCTGTGGAGCCAAATTTCATCGGCGATAATTCAAAAGCCTCACGTTGGTGGCAGCCTTATTGACCTAACAAAAAGGACTGTGACACTTTGACATGAGAGGCACGAGAGTGTGCCCATTGGTTTCTCGTGCCTCGTTTGAGATTGGCTCTCCCAAACTTCAACACTGTCTCTTTCTCTCGCTTTAGGTATTTCGTGTTGGCCTCCACCATGAAGCTTTTCAGAGGACCTGGTCTCGTTTCCTTGGTGTTTCTTCTGGCGGCTTTGGTCTCGGTCTCAGAAGTAGATGCATCCAAGCAACCTCCTGGGGTCAAGGAGAGGTACATTCACTTCCTGAAACAGCACCGAGACAAATCCAACTCAAACACCGGAGGAAGGTACTGCAACGATATGATGAAGAAACGAGGCCTGACCCGTCCCAACTGCAAGGTCAAGAACAGCTTCATCCACGCCAGCGATACGGACATCAAGGATGTGTGCGGAAACCGAGGGGAGCCCTATGGGAACATGCGCCTGAGCTGTAATCCCTTCCGCGTCACCACCTGCGAGTTGAAAGGAGGGTCGAACCGTCCGCCCTGCAAGTACAAACACGACAACCGGCCCCGCCACATCGCCATCGCTTGCGACCAAGGCTATCCCGTCCACTACGACGAAGGCAAGGTCATCCTAAATCGACCCCAGCCGTGTCGGAGATAACCCGGCCGGCGTTGCTCTCCGGCTGAGTCCATTTCTCCTGCAGCTTCTTCTGTCTTTTGTCACTGCAGCTTTCACAACCGAAGAATAGCATTTTGTTCTTACTCTTCTCCAACCCATCCCAACTCTGATTCCCCCATCCAAGTGTGCCGGCTTATACGCCAGATCAGGGGTCCCCAAACTAAGGCCCGGGGTCATTTACCTGGCCCCCGCCCTCAGTTTTATAATATAATATATTGTATATACATAGTTCAATATAGTAATATATAATGCTAATATTGTGCTATGCTAATAATATAATATATTGTATGTACATATAATTTGTAAGCCACTCTGAGTCTCCTTTGGGGTGAGAAGGATGTGATACAAATGTAGTAAATTAATGCAGTAAATAATAAATAAATAAATAAATAAATTTTAGACTTAGGCTCGCCCAAAGTCTGAAATGACTTGAAGGCACACAACAACAACAACAACAACAATCCTAATTAACTTCACTATCTCATTGGCCAGAAGCAGGACCACACTTCCCATTGAAATCCTGATAAATGTATGTTGGTTAAAATTGCTTTTATTTTGAAATATTGTATTGTTCTTTTATTGTTCTTCTTCTTGTTGTTGTTGTTGTTTTTGCACTACAAATAAGACATGTGCAGTGTGCATCGGAATTTGTATTTTTTTTTTCAAATGATCATCCGGCCCCTCAACAGTCTGAAGGATTGTGGACCGGCCCTCGGCTTTAAAAGTTTGAGGACCCCTGCGCCAGATAAACAAATAAAACTTGCTTTGAAGCATTGCAAACTCTCTTGTGTTCTGGCCTTTCTTTGAAATGTCTCTCTTCTTTCTGCAAAGAGAAGGTCCGGGTTTGGGCAAAATGGGATTGGTTTTTGTGGCTCGACTTGCCACCTCGTCACAAAAAGAACCTTCCTCCAGAGCTTTGGTAAGATTATAGTTCAGCACATGGAAGCACTGAAGTGGGTGTCTTGAGAGTCATCTACACTGTGGAATTAATGTTGTGTTGCTCTTAAGAATAGCTATAGGTAAAGGTTTCCTCCTGACATTAAGTCCAGTCATGTCCGACTCTAGGAGTTGGTGCTCATCTCCATTTCTAAGCCGAAAAGCCGGCGTTGTCCATAGACACTTCCAAAGTCATGTGTCCATTGGCATGACTGCATGGAGCACCGTTACCTTCCTGCCGGAGCAGTACCTATTGATCTACTCACACTCTGAAGGTCGGTGCTCATCTCTATTTCTAAGCCGAAAAGCCGGCGTTGTCCATAGACACCTCCAAAGTCATGTGTCCACTGGCATGACTGTATGGAGCACCGTTACCTTCCTGCCGGAGCAGTACCTATTGATCTACTCACACTCTGAAGGTTGGTGCTCATCTCCATTTCTAAGCCAAAAAGCCGGCGTTGTCCGTAGACACCTCCAAAGTCATGTGTCCACTGGCATGACTGCATGGAGCACCGTTACCTTCCTGCCGGAGCAGTACCTATTGATCTACTCACACTCTGAAGGTTGGTGCTCATCTCCATTTCTAAGCCAAAAAGCCAGCGTTGTCCATAGACACCTCCAAAGTCATGTGTCCACTGGCATGACTGCATGGAGCACCATTACCTTCCTGCCGGAGCAGTACCTATTGATCTACTCACACTCTGAAGGTTGGTGCTCATCTCCATTTCTACGCCAAAAAGCCGGCGTTGTCCGTAGACACCTCCAAAGTCATGTGTCCACTGGCATGACTGCATGGAGCACCGTTACCTTCCTGCCGGAGCAGTACCTATTGATCTACTCACACTCTGAAGGTTGGTGCTCATCTCCATTTCTAAGCCAAAAAGCCGGCGTTGTCCGTAGACACCTCCAAAGTCATGTGTCCACTGGCATGACTGCATGGAGCACCATTACCTTCCTGCCGGAGCAGTACCTATTGATCTACTCACACTCTGAAGGTTGGTGCTCATCTCCATTTCTAAGCCAAAAAGCCAGCGTTGTCCATAGACACCTCCAAAGTCATGTGTCCACTGGCATGACTGCATGGAGCACCATTACCTTCCTGCCGGAGCAGTACCTATTGATCTACTCACACTCTGAAGGTTGGTGCTCATCTCCATTTCTACGCCAAAAAGCCGGCGTTGTCCGTAGACACCTCCAAAGTCATGTGTCCACTGGCATGACTGCATGGAGCACCGTTACCTTCCTGCCGGAGCAGTACCTATTGATCTACTCACACTCTGAAGGTTGGTGCTCATCTCCATTTCTAAGCCAAAAAGCCGGCGTTGTCCGTAGACACCTCCAAAGTCATGTGTCCACTGGCATGACTGCATGGAGCACCGTTACCTTCCTGCCGGAGCAGTACCTATTGATCTACTCACACTCTGAAGGTTGGTGCTCATCTCCATTTCTAAGCCAAAAAGCCGGCGTTGTCCGTAGACACCTCCAAAGTCATGTGTCCACTGGCATGACTGCATGGAGCACCGTTACCTTCCTGCCGGAGCAGTACCTATTGATCTACTCACACTCTGAAGGTTGGTGCTCATCTCCATTTCTAAGCCGAAAAGCCGGCGTTGTCCGTAGACACCTCCAAAGTCATGTGTCCACTGGCATGACTGCATGGAGCACCGTTACCTTCCTGCCGGAGCAGTACCTATTGATCTACTCACACTCTGAAGGTTGGTGCTCATCTCCATTTCTAAGCCAAAAAGCCGGCGTTGTCCGTAGACACCTCCAAAGTCATGTGTCCACTGGCATGACTGCATGGAGCACCGTTACCTTCCTGCCGGAGCAGTACCTATTGATCTACTCACACTCTGAAGGTTGGTACTCATCTCCATTTCTAAGCCAAAAAGCCGGCGTTGTCCGTAGACACCTCCAAAGTCATGTGTCCACTGGCATGACTGCATGGAGCACCGTTACCTTCCTGCCGGAGCAGTACCTATTGATCTACTCACACTCTGAAGGTTGGTGCTCATCTCCATTTCTAAGCCAAAAAGCCGGCGTTGTCCGTAGACACCTCCAAAGTCATGTGTCCACTGGCATGACTGCATGGAGCACCGTTACCTTCCTGCCGGAGCAGTACCTATTGATCTACTCACACTCTGAAGGTTGGTGCTCATCTCCATTTCTAAGCCAAAAAGCCGGCGTTGTCCGTAGACACCTCCAAAGTCATGTGTCCACTGGCATGACTGCATGGAGCACCGTTACCTTCCTGCCGGAGCAGTACCTATTGATCTACTCACACTCTGAAGGTTGGTGCTCATCTCCATTTCTAAGCCGAAAAGCCGGCGTTGTCCGTAGACAACTCCTAGGTCAATGATGGGCAACCTTTGGCACTTTGTGTGTCAAAATTCACCAAAAAACCTAGCTTGACTTGGGTGGTGTGTCACTTCGAGATAAAAACCAGAATTTCGCAATATGTATAATTTAAATAACAAAAATATATAATTGTGATGTATAAGTAAAGGTAAAGGTTTTCCCCTGATATTAAGTCCAGTCGTGACCGACTCTAGGGCTTGGTCTCATCTCCATTTCTAAGCCGATGAGCCGGTGTTGTCCTTAGACACCTCCAAGGTCATGTGGCTACTGGCATGACTGCATGGAGCGCCGTGACCTTCCCGCCGGAGCGGTACCTATTGATCTACTCACATTGGCATGTTTTCGAACTGCTAGGTTGGCAGGATATATAACTGTATTTAATAAATCAAAACTATTTACTACCATTATTTCCATGTACAACAATCTACGGTACCTCTTGCAGTTTCCACACTGATTTTTCTCTATTCTAGTTTCAATGTAGTCATGAATAATGAATAATATAATAATAATATAATAGCAATAATATGATAATATACTACAATAATAGAATAATAATAGAATGATTATATATATATAAATGTAATGTGCATTATTCCTATGGAGTAAACAACAAAACCACTTGACGAAATCACACCAAATTTGGCCACAAAAGACATTAGTCATCCAATCAATCTGCATGCGGTAGCGTGTCAGCAAAAATGGCTAGGCGTGTCAGTGCTGACATGCGTGTCATAGGTTGGCCATCACTGTCCTAGGTCATGTGGCCAATATGACTGCAAGGAGTGCCATTACCTTCCCACCAGAGCAGTACCTATTGATCTACTCACATTGGCATGCTTTTGAACTTCTAGGTTGGCAGAAGATGCCTTTATTTCGATGATTGCAAAGGCACCAGGGCTGCAGGTATTTTGACAAATACATTTCCTGCAGCCGTTGCAACGATTGCATGAGTGCAAGTCACGGTTCTTGCAAATAGCTCCTTCGGCCGTTGGAAGGAAGACGTTGGCCAACCTCCCTCGTTCCCGAACCGTGGTTTTGTGCAACGTGAGATCGGCAAACGAAGCACAGATTTGGAGAGCGTGACTCGCCAAAGGGCTGTGGATGGGTTTCCAGGGCTCAATGGACCGGCACGGCATCGTGAGTTGTTGGTCCCAGAGAGAAATAGGAAATTGAGTCCAAATAGGCCACTAGCATGACTGCATGGAGCGCTGTTACCTTCCCGCCAGAGCGGTACCTATTGATCTACTCACATTTGCATGTTTTCAAACTGCTAAGTTGGCAGGAGCTGGGGCTAACAGTGGTCGCTCACTTTGCTCCCCAGATTCGAACCTGCAACCTTTCAGTCTGCACGTTCAGCAGCTCAGCAGTTTGACACGCTGCACCACCAGAGGCTTAGGAATACGAGCTTGCATTAAGTATTAAGGGCAACGTGGTAGAAGAGCAGAAGTAATATAGTAGTCACAGTACTCAGAGATGACTTTTTAAAATTCAACTCAGAATAAAGGGATCCAGTCCCAAATAGTCCGCAGTCAGTGGGTCCTCAGAGTGGGTTTCTGCAACGGTTCCCAGGCATCAGGCTCGATCCACTGTCACAAGGTAGGTCTCATTGAAGGAAATACAACATTCCACATTCATGAGGGCACGTTGCACAAACACTACTTGGGATTACACTGTGTTACACGACTTTGTAACGACGATGTAATGGATCTCCCGGTGGCACCAGTTAAAACACTGAACTGCTGAACTTGCTGACCAAAAGGTCGGCAGTTAGAATCCGGGGACCAGGATGAGCTCCTGCTGTTAGCCCCAGCTTCTGCGTACCTAGCAGTTCAAAAACATGTAAATGTGAGTAGATCAATAGGTACTACCAGCGGAAAGGTCATGGTGGTCCGTGCAGCCATGTCAGTGTCTACGAACAACGCCGGCTCTTTGGCTTGGAAATGGAGAGGAGCACCAACCCCAGAGTGTGAGTAGATCAATAGGTACTGCTCCAGCGGGAAGGTCACGGCGCTCCGTGCAGTCATGTCTGTGTTTACGGACAACGCCGGCTCTTTGGCTTGGAAATGGAGATGAGAACCAACCCCAGAGTGTGAGTAGATCAATAGGTACTGCTCCAGCGGGATGGTCACGGTGCTCTGTGCAGCCATGTCAGTGTCTACGGACAACGCCGTCTCTTTGGCTTAGAAATGGAGAGGAGCACCAACCCCAGAGTGTGAGTAGATCAATAGGTACTGCTCCAGCGGGACGGTCACGGTGCTCTGTGCAGCCATGTCAGTGTCTACGGACAACGCCGGCTCTTTGGCTTAGAAATGGAGATGAGCACCAACCCCAGAGTGTGAGTAGATCAATAGGTACTGCTCCAGCGGGAAGGTCACGGTGCTCTGTGCAGCCATGTCAGTGTCTACGGACAACGCCGGCTCTTTGGCTTAGAAATGGAGATGAGCACCAACCCCAGAGTGTGAGTAGATCAATAGGTACTGCTCCAGCGGGACGGTCACGGTGCTCTGTGCAGCCATGTCAGTGTCTACGGACAACGCCGGCTCTTTGGCTTAGAAATGGAGATGAGCACCAACCCCAGAGTGTGAGTAGATCAATAGGTACTGCTCCAGCGGGACGGTCACGGTGCTCTGTGCAGCCATGTCAGTGTCTACGGACAACGCCGGCTCTTTGGCTTAGAAATGGAGATGAGCACCAACCCCAGAGTGTGAGTAGATCAATAGGTACTGCTCCAGCGGGAAGGTCACGGTGCTCCGTGCAGCCATGTCAGTGTCTACGGACAACGCCGGCTCTTTGGCTTAGAAATGGAGATGAGCACCAACCCCAGAGTGTGAGTAGATCAATAGGTACTGCTCCAGCGGGAAGGTCACGGTGCTCCGTGCAGCCATGTCAGTGTCTACGGACAACGCCGGCTCTTTGGCTTAGAAATGGAGATGAGCACCAACCCCAGAGTGTGAGTAGATCAATAGGTACTGCTCCAGCGGGAAGGTCACGGTGCTCTCTGCAGCCATGTCAGTGTCTACGGACAACGCCGGCTCTTTGGCTTAGAAATGGAGAGGAGCACCAACCCCAGAGTGTGAGTAGATCAATAGGTACTGCTCCAGCGGGATGGTCACGGTGCTCTGTGCAGCCATGTCAGTGTCTACGGACAACGCCGGCTCTTTGGCTTAGAAATGGAGATGAGCACCAATCCCAGAGTGTGAGTAGATCAATAGGTACTGCTCCAGCGGGAAGGTCACGGTGCTCTGTGCAGCCATGTCAGTGTCTACGGACAACGCCGGCTCTTTGGCTTAGAAATGGAGAGGAGCACCAACCCCAGAGTGTGAGTAGATCAATAGGTACTGCTCCAGCGGGATGGTCACGGTGCTCTGTGCAGCCATGTCAGTGTCTACGGACAACGCCGGCTCTTTGGCTTAGAAATGGAGAGGAGCACCAACCCCAGAGTGTGAGTAGATCAATAGGTACTGCTCCAGCGGGAAGGTCACTGTGCTCCGTGCAGCCATGTCAGTGTCTACGGACAACGCCGGCTCTTTGGCTTAGAAATGGAGAGGAGCACCAACCCCAGAGTGTGAGTAGATCAATAGGTACTGCTCCAGCGGGACGGTCACGGTGCTCTGTGCAGCCATGTCAGTGTCTACGGACAACGCCGGCTCTTTGGCTTGGAAATGGAGAGGAGCACCAACCCCAGAGTGTGAGTAGATCAATAGGTACTGCTCCAGCGGGAAGGTCACGGTGCTCTGTGCAGCCATGTCAGTGTCTACGGACAACGCCGGCTCTTTGGCTTAGAAATGGAGATGAGCACCAACCCCAGAGTGTGAGTAGATCAATAGGTACTGCTCCAGCGGGATGGTCACGGTGCTCTGTGCAGCCATGTCAGTGTCTACGGACAACGCCGGCTCTTTGGCTTAGAAATGGAGAGGAGCACCAACCCCAGAGTGTGAGTAGATCAATAGGTACTGCTCCAGCGGGACGGTCACGGTGCTCTGTGCAGCCATGTCAGTGTCTACGGACAACGCCGGCTCTTTGGCTTAGAAATGGAGATGAGCACCAACCCCAGAGTGTGAGTAGATCAATAGGTACTGCTCCAGCGGGATGGTCACGGTGCTCTGTGCAGCCATGTCAGTGTCTACGGACAACGCCGGCTCTTTGGCTTAGAAATGGAGAGGAGCACCAACCCCAGAGTGTGAGTAGATCAATAGGTACTGCTCCAGCGGGAAGGTCACGGTGCTCTGTGCAGCCATGTCAGTGTCTACGGACAACGCCGGCTCTTTGGCTTAGAAATGGAGATGAGCACCAACCCCAGAGTGTGAGTAGATCAATAGGTACTGCTCCAGCGGGAAGGTCACGGTGCTCTGTGCAGCCATGTCAGTGTCTACGGACAACGCCGGCTCTTTGGCTTAGAAATGGAGATGAGCACCAACCCCAGAGTGTGAGTAGATCAATAGGTACTGCTCCAGCGGGATGGTCACGGTGCTCTGTGCAGCCATGTCAGTGTCTACGGACAACGCCGGCTCTTTGGCTTAGAAATGGAGATGAGCACCAACCCCAGAGTGTGAGTAGATCAATAGGTACTGCTCCAGCGGGAAGGTCACGGTGCTCTGTGCAGCCATGTCAGTGTCTACGGACAACGCCGGCTCTTTGGCTTAGAAATGGAGATGAGCACCAACCCCAGAGTGTGAGTAGATCAATAGGTACTGCTCCAGCGGGAAGGTCACGGTGCTCTGTGCAGCCATGTCAGTGTCTACGGACAACGCCGGCTCTTTGGCTTAGAAATGGAGATGAGCACCAACCCCAGAGTGTGAGTAGATCAATAGGTACTGCTCCAGCGGGATGGTCACGGTGCTCTGTGCAGCCATGTCAGTGTCTACGGACAACGCCGGCTCTTTGGCTTAGAAATGGAGAGGAGCACCAACCCCAGAGTGTGAGTAGATCAATAGGTACTGCTCCAGCGGGATGGTCACGGTGCTCTGTGCAGCCATGTCAGTGTCTACGGACAACGCCGGCTCTTTGGCTTAGAAATGGAGAGGAGCACCAACCCCAGAGTGTGAGTAGATCAATAGGTACTGCTCCAGCGGGATGGTCACGGTGCTCTGTGCAGCCATGTCAGTGTCTACGGACAACGCCGGCTCTTTGGCTTAGAAATGGAGAGGAGCACCAACCCCAGAGTGTGAGTAGATCAATAGGTACTGCTCCAGCGGGATGGTCACGGTGCTCTGTGCAGCCATGTCAGTGTCTACGGACAACGCCGGCTCTTTGGCTTAGAAATGGAGAGGAGCACCAACCCCAGAGTGTGAGTAGATCAATAGGTACTGCTCCAGCGGGAAGGTCACGGTGCTCTGTGCAGCCATGTCAGTGTCTACGGACAACGCCGGCTCTTTGGCTTAGAAATGGAGATGAGCACCAACCCCAGAGTGTGAGTAGATCAATAGGTACTGCTCCAGCGGGATGGTCACGGTGCTCTGTGCAGCCATGTCAGTGTCTACGGACAACGCCGGCTCTTTGGCTTAGAAATGGAGAGGAGCACCAACCCCAGAGTGTGAGTAGATCAATAGGTACTGCTCCAGCGGGATGGTCACGGTGCTCTGTGCAGCCATGTCAGTGTCTACGGACAACGCCGGCTCTTTGGCTTAGAAATGGAGATGAGCACCAACCCCAGAGTGTGAGTAGATCAATAGGTACTGCTCCAGCGGGAAGGTCACGGTGCTCTGTGCAGCCATGTCAGTGTCTACGGACAACGCCGGCTCTTTGGCTTAGAAATGGAGATGAGCACCAACCCCAGAGTGTGAGTAGATCAATAGGTACTGCTCCAGCGGGAAGGTCACGGTGCTCTGTGCAGCCATGTCAGTGTCTACGGACAACGCCGGCTCTTTGGCTTAGAAATGGAGATGAGCACCAACCCCAGAGTGTGAGTAGATCAATAGGTACTGCTCCAGCGGGATGGTCACGGTGCTCTGTGCAGCCATGTCAGTGTCTACGGACAACGCCGGCTCTTTGGCTTAGAAATGGAGAGGAGCACCAACCCCAGAGTGTGAGTAGATCAATAGGTACTGCTCCAGCGGGATGGTCACGGTGCTCTGTGCAGCCATGTCAGTGTCTACGGACAACGCCGGCTCTTTGGCTTAGAAATGGAGAGGAGCACCAACCCCAGAGTGTGAGTAGATCAATAGGTACTGCTCCAGCGGGATGGTCACGGTGCTCTGTGCAGCCATGTCAGTGTCTACGGACAACGCCGGCTCTTTGGCTTAGAAATGGAGAGGAGCACCAACCCCAGAGTGTGAGTAGATCAATAGGTACTGCTCCAGCGGGAAGGTCACGGTGCTCTGTGCAGCCATGTCAGTGTCTACGGACAACGCCGGCTCTTTGGCTTAGAAATGGAGATGAGCACCAACCCCAGAGTGTGAGTAGATCAATAGGTACTGCTCCAGCGGGATGGTCACGGTGCTCTGTGCAGCCATGTCAGTGTCTACGGACAACGCCGGCTCTTTGGCTTAGAAATGGAGAGGAGCACCAACCCCAGAGTGTGAGTAGATCAATAGGTACTGCTCCAGCGGGAAGGTCACGGTGCTCTGTGCAGCCATGTCAGTGTCTACGGACAACGCCGGCTCTTTGGCTTAGAAATGGAGATGAGCACCAACCCCAGAGTGTGAGTAGATCAATAGGTACTGCTCCAGCGGGATGGTCACGGTGCTCTGTGCAGCCATGTCAGTGTCTACGGACAACGCCGGCTCTTTGGCTTAGAAATGGAGAGGAGCACCAACCCCAGAGTGTGAGTAGATCAATAGGTACTGCTCCAGCGGGAAGGTCACGGTGCTCTGTGCAGCCATGTCAGTGTCTACGGACAACGCCGGCTCTTTGGCTTAGAAATGGAGAGGAGCACCAACCCCAGAGTGTGAGTAGATCAATAGGTACTGCTCCAGCGGGATGGTCACGGTGCTCTGTGCAGCCATGTCAGTGTCTACGGACAACGCCGGCTCTTTGGCTTAGAAATGGAGAGGAGCACCAACCCCAGAGTGTGAGTAGATCAATAGGTACTGCTCCAGCGGGAAGGTCACGGTGCTCTGTGCAGCCATGTCAGTGTCTACGGACAACGCCGGCTCTTTGGCTTAGAAATGGAGAGGAGCACCAACCCCAGAGTGTGAGTAGATCAATAGGTACTGCTCCAGCGGGAAGGTCACGGTGCTCTGTGCAGCCATGTCAGTGTCTACGGACAACGCCGGCTCTTTGGCTTAGAAATGGAGATGAGCACCAACCCCAGAGTGTGAGTAGATCAATAGGTACTGCTCCAGCGGGAAGGTCACGGTGCTCTGTGCAGCCATGTCAGTGTCTACGGACAACGCCGGCTCTTTGGCTTAGAAATGGAGATGAGCACCAACCCTGGAGTCGGACACGACTGGACTTAACGTCAGGGGAAAACTTTTCCTTTTACTAACACAACTTTCGTTCCTGAGTTGTCATTCCATAATTGGTTCGATTATAAAAAAAAACATGGGAAAAGTTCATTAACTTGCAAAAACTTTGTCTTTGTGGTAGGGACATCCTTCAGTGCATTTTTGAATCTCATTGAATCTCAATCTATTAGACGTAATTTGTGGCAGATGCAAAAGCCAAGTTTCTGGAGCACGACAACATTTATACCCCATGAACAAGAATTGCGTTACTTCGTTTATCAAGCAAAAACCATTTTCGTAAGGAGAAATATCTGGCACGATAGGCAATTGCACACTTGGATTTGAGGGATTGGGAATGGCCCGATGTGTGCGCATATAGAACGACAACAACAACAACAACAAGAAGCAAAAATAAGGCTCTTTGCTGGACATTACTGGTGTGCCTCTGGATCAGACGCAGACTCAGGCGGGACCCTTTCCTTATGGGCACATAAGAGCCACTTATGTCAGGATGAGCCCTTCCTAGAAGTTTAATTTGGGGAGACAACATCACAAAAGATGACCCTCCGATGCTCAGCAATCACTCTGGGGCACTCTCCCGACCTGGGCTCCACTCGTGCACATGGCATTGTGCAAAAGCCACAGATCAGCCACAAGGGAGGTGGACTGGTGATGGCCGCAAGGAAGGCGGCACATGCCGTGGTTTCCAACGGCTGCAAACAGACCGGGTTTCCACACGCCTGGGTCACGGGGCCCGTCATGCTGGGCTCCCAAGGCCTGTGGGTGGGGGCTCGTGCCCCCTCCGTTCACCCAAACAGACCATAAAGACCCCCAGCACCACCACCACCACCACCACGTCTTGGGAAAATGTGTCGGGATTCCCACTGCGGGTTCCTACAGATTGCCATAAAGACCAAAATATGGGTTAAAAAATTGTTAAATCGTATGCCATATACCCTGTTTCCCCAAAAATAAGACATCTCCTGAAAATAAGACCTACCGTGTTTCCCCGAAAATAAGACAGTGTCTTATATTAATTTTTGTTCCCAAAGACATGCTAGGTCTTATTTTCAGGGGATGTCTTATTTTTCCATGAAGAAAAATTCACATTTATTGTTGAACAACAAAATGAACATTTATTATACACTGTACAGTAGTTGTCATCACAAACCAGCATAACCAGACAAACTGTGAATCCTATCAAGAATTTCTTGTTACTACAGTAGAGTCTCACTTATCCAAGCTAAACGGGCCGGCAGAAGCTTGGATAAGCGAATAACTTGGATAATAAGGAGGGATTAAGGAAAAGCCTATTAAACATCAAATTAAGTTATGATTTTACAAAGTTAGCACCAAAACATCCTGTTATACAACAAATTGGACAGAAAAGGTAGTTCAATACGCAGTAATGCTATGTTGTAATTACTGTATTTACGAATTTAGCACCAAAATATCATGATATATTGAAAACATTGACTACAAAAATGGCTTGGATTATCCAGAGGCTTGGATAAGCGAGGCTTGGATTAGTGAGACTCTACTGTACCACTATTTCAATTTACAACTGGTATGTACATTTACCAATCCTGCATGCTCTGGTGTTCTGTTTGGCAGGCGCTGGGCATGCTTCCAAACACAAACTTTGCTAGGTCTTACTTTCAGGGGAGGCCTTATATTTAGCAATTCAGCAAAACTTCTACTAGGTCTTATTTTTCGGGGATGTCTTATTTTAGGGGAAACAGGGTAGTAGAGGATTTGCTGAATTGCTAAATATAAGGCCTCCCCCGAAAGTAAGACCTAGTGAAGTTTGTGTTTGGAAGCATGCCCGCCAAACAGAACACCAGAGCATGCAGGATGGGTAAATGTACATACCATAGATTGATGTACAGTAGAGTCTCATCCAATACTCGCTTATCCAACATTCTGGATTATCCAACGCATTTTTGTAGTCGATATTTTCAATAAATCATGATATTTTGGTGCTAAATTCATAAATGCAGTAATTACTACATAGCATTACTGCATATTGAACTACTACTACTGTTAAATTGTAAAGGATAAAAATACATACAGTAGAGTCTCACTTATCCAACACTCGCTTATCCAACATTCTGGATTATCCAACGCATTTTTGTAGTCGATATTTTCAATAAATCATGATATTTTGGTGCTAAATTCATAAATGCAGTAATTACTACATAGCATTACTGCGTATTGAACTACTACTACTGTTAAATTTATTGTCTAACATGATGTTTTGGTGCTTAATTTGTAAAATCATAACCTAATTTGATGTTTAATAGGCTTTTCCTTAATGCCTCCTTATTATCCAACATATTCGTTTATCCAACATTCTTTCGGCCTGTTTATATGGATAAGTGGGACTCTACTGTACAATATATCAATTAATTACTACATAGCATTATTTCGTATTGAACTACTTTTTCTGTCAAATTTGTTGTATAACATGATGTTTTGGTGCTTAATTTGTAAAATTATTACTTATTTTGATGTTTAATGGGCTTTTTTAAAATCTCTCCTTATTATCCAACATATTCGCTTATGCAACGTTCTGCCGGCCCGTTTATGTTGGATAAGTGAGACTCTACTGTACATGGAAATAATGGTAGTAACAAGAAGTTCTTGATAGGATTTCACAGTTTGCCTGGTTATCCTGGTTTGTGATGACAACTACTGTATAGTATAGCATAAATGTTCATTTTTTTGTTCAACAATAAATGAGAATTCTTCTTCATGGAAAAATAAGACATCCCCTGAAAATAAGACCTAGTGCATCTTTGGGAGCAAAAATTAATATAAGACACTGTCTTATTTTCGGGGAAACACGGTAGTAATCTCTCTCTGTCAAAGTCAAAGTATGTATGTATGTGTGATTGTCTGTCTGTACCACAAAGAGTGTCCCTAGGTGAAGTGGCCCTCTGGGATGTCACTGGGAAAGAAAATTGACGTGCGTATGAGAGGAAGGCGGCATGTGTATGAGGGAGCTGTTTTGGGGAGTGGCTGTCTCTAGGTGAAGTGGCCCTTTGCGACTCACCAGATTGGCTGTCGTTCGGTGAAGTGACCCTCTGTGACATCACCAGATATGTGGTTGCTGGGTGAATTGATCTTCTGTGACCTCATCGGATTGACTGTTGCTGGGTGAAGTGGCCTTCTGTGACCTCATCGGATTGGCTGTTGCTGGGTGAAGTGGCCCTCTGTGATGTCACTAGATTGGCTGTTGCTAGGTGAAGTGGCCCGCTGTGACATCACCAGATATGTGGTTGCTGCCTGAATTGATCTTCTGTGACCTCATCGGATTGACTGTTGCTGGGTGAAGTGGCCTTCTGTGACCTCATCGGATTGGCTGTTGCTGGGTGAAGTGGCCCTCTGTGATGTCACTAGATTGGTTGTTGCTAGGTGAAGTGGCCCGCCGTGACATCACCAGATATGTGGTTGCTGGCTGAATTGATCTTCTGTGACCTCGTCGGATTGACTGTTGCTGGGTGAAGTGGCCTTCTGTGACACCACCGGATTGTCTGCTTCTGGGTGAAGTGGCCCTCTGTGATGTCTCCAGATTGGCTGTTGCTAGGTGAAGTGGCCCGCCGAGACATCACCAGATATGTGTCTGCTGGGTGAATTGATCTTCTGTGACCTCATCGGATTGGCTGTTACTAGGTGAAGTGGCCCTCTGTGACATCACCAGATTGGCATTTGCTAGGTGGAGTGGCCCTCTGTGATATCACTGGGAAAGAAAAGCGACTTGTGTGAGAGAGGAAGGTGGCATGTGTATGTGGGAGCTGTTTTGGGGAGAGGCAGTTTTTAGGTGAAGTGGCCCTTTGCGACTCACCAGATTGGTTGTTGTTACGTGAAATGGCTTTCTTTGATGTCACCAGATTGGCTGTTGCTCGGCGGAGTGGTCCTTTGCCACTAATCAGATTGGCTGTTGTTAGGTGAAGTGGCCCTCTGTGACATCACCAGATGGGTTGTTGCTAGGTGAAGTGGCCCTCTGTGATGTCACTGGGAAGGGAAGGTGGCGAGTGTTTGAGGGAGCTTTCCCACAGTTGCCAGGGTGAAGGAGAAGGAAGAAAGCAGGCGGGCGGGGGTCCCATCCCTACCCAGATAGGCTAACAATACGCAAAGGTTAAAACAAAGAGTTTATCTTTAACTTGCTTTAATGTATTGCAAGCTGCCTTAAGTTATATAAGCAAGGAAGACAAAATAAAATAGGCAGGAGTGACATCTTGAGCCTGGTAGCAAGAGTTGGCGGCCAAATGATCTGAGCGTGCTCGAGGGGAAAGGCAGAGGTTTCCCCCTTGACGTGAAGTCCAGTCCCGTCCGACTCTGGGGTTTGGGCTCGTCTCCATTTCTAAGCCCAAGAGCCGGCGTTGTCCATAGACACCTCCAAGGTCATGTGGCCATTAGCATGACTGCATGGAACACCGTTACCTTCCTAACAGAGCGGTCCCTATTGATCTACTCACATTGGCATGTTTTCGAACTGCTAGGTTGGTAGAAGCTGGGGCTACCAGCAAGAGCTCACCCACTCCTCAGATTCAAACCGGAGCATGGAGCACCGTTACCTTCCTAACAGAACGGTCCCTATTGATCTACTCACATTGGCATGTTTTCGAATTGCTAGGCTGGCAGAAGCTGGGGCTAGCAGCAGGAGCTCACCCCCGCTCCCCAGATTCAAACCGGAGCATGGAGCACCGTTACCTTCCTAACAGAGCGGTCCCTATTGATCTACTCACATTGGCATGTTTTCGAATTGCTAGGCTGGCAGAAGCTGGGGCTAGCGGCAGGAGCTCACCCCGCTCCCCAGATTCAAACCGGAGCATGGAGCACCCTTACCTTCCTAACAGAGCGGTCCCTATTGATCTACTCACATTGGTATGTTTTCAAATTGCTTGGTTGGCAGAAGCTGGGGCTAGCAGCAGGAGCTCACCCCCGCTCCCCAGATTCAAACCGGAGCATGGAGCACCCTTACCTTCCTAACAGAGCGGTCCCTATTGATCTACTCACATTGGTATGTTTTCAAATTGCTTGGTTGGCAGAAGCTGGGGCTACCAGCAGGAGCTCACCCCGCTCCCCAGATTCAAACCGGAGCATGGAGCACCGTTATCTTTCTAACAGAGCGGTCCCTATTGATCTACTCACATTGGCATGTTTTCAAATTGCTAGGCTGGCAGAAGCTGGGGCTAGCAGCAGGAGCTCACCCCCGCTCCCCAGATTCAAACCACGAACCTTTCGGTCCGCAAGTTCACCAGCTCAGTGGTTTAACCCGCTGCACCACTGAGGGTGCGATAGTCCTACGCAAAGTTCCTTCTCAGAGAGTCTTGGTGGGAGCAGCTTCCTTCTGAAAAGGGACTTATAGGACTACATTTGGGATTTTAAAAAGAGAATTTCCATATGGAAAAAAAGTGATTTTGTGGATGTATGTGGGAAATTTATTGAGAAAGGACTCCAAAAAAAGGGATGGAGGGCTACCGCCTCAGGAAGAAATGAGATTTTGGTTAGACAATGCATAAGAAATGGCTCGGGGAGGGAGGGGGGCATACACAGTGGTGAAGAAATATAGATAGACAAAGGTTAACGATGTAGTAGATATTAATCAACAGTAGATATAAAAGAATGATGCAAGTATTGTATGATAAATTAAACATCTGCTATGTGATCAATTATTGTATGAAAAATTTTAAATTCAATAAAAACTAAATTCAAAAAAATTCAAAAAAAAATTTCCAAACCAAGAGAAGAATGTGTATTGTTGGGAAAGCAATGGCAAGAGCGAACACCAAAGTCACGTTGTGGTGATTGAGCGAGGACTGCGGATAGCGAGTCCGTGCCCGGCGAGCGTATGCTAAACCAGATGGGTGAAGACAGAGAAACCAACTCACCCGGTTGAAGACAAGCCACAAGGTTTAATAGCAGACTCTCAGCCTGAGTTTAAATGGCTGGTGAAGAGGATCATCTATCTTTACAGACACACAATGGTCTCGGTAGTGGCATGGCTTGGGAAATGGCCAGAGGGATTTGGCCAAGCGCTTGTTCCCAAGGGATTGTTGAAACAGGGTCACAAGAAAGAGTGAGATTTTGGTACAGTGAGATTTTCCTGCTTCTTGGCAGGGGGTTGGACTGGATGGCCCATGAGGTCTCTTCCAACTCTACTATTCTATGATTCTATGATTCTATGGTACACACGTATGAAATACTTCATATACTTCATATAAGGAACTAGCTGTGCCCTGCCACGCATTGCTGTGGCCCATTGCAATCGCACTGAATAGCTCCTGTTTTTGGGGTTTTTTAGGCCTTGTGGAGATTCCTGACGTGATATTTTGTGCTTTCAACCTCGAGGCGTGGATGATGGATTGTGTTGTGAAATGTCGAGGTTGGGGGGTGTTTAGTTTTGTTGTTTTGCTCGGTGCCAGGATTCCATCACTCTTTTATATACAGTAGAGTCTCACTTATCCAACATAAATGGGCCGGCAGAATGTTGGATAAGCGAATATGTTGGATAATAAGGAGAGATTAAGGAGAAGCCTATTAAACATTAATTTAGGTTATGATTGTACAAATTAAGCATCAAAACATCATGTTATACAACAAATTTGACAGAAAAAGTAGTTCAATACGCAGTAATGCTATGTAGCAATTACTGTATTTACGAATTTAGCACCAAAATATCACAATATATTGAAAACATTGACTACAAAACTGTGTTGGATAATCCAGAACGTTGGATAAGTGAGACTCTACTGTATATAGATTGATGCAGTGCAGATTAAGAAAGATACAAGCTGTACAGAAATCATTAAAGTGATACAATTTATTCAAGGTTTTGGCATGATAGCGTTTGAGGGGTACAGCTGCTGCTCGTTCTATTCCTGATGAACTCGAGTGTCCAGTTCCAGGCAAAACGGAAGGTACCGGGCTCAAAGGCAGCAGTGCAAGTCTTGCGAGAGAAGAGTGTTGATTTTGGACAATCCGGGACTTGGCTGCCAATAAAGAAAGTTAATGTCTGTGCATTTTCTAAGTCCTGCTCCCATGGAAGCAGCAGACTCTCAGCCTTCAATGGACAAACATCCTGAGCTTGCCTTAATTTATCTTTACATACACACAATGCAGGTGGTCTCGGTAGTTGCCTGGCTTGGGAAATAGCCAGAGGGTTCGATAACAACGTGAGTCTCTTATCTCCCCAAAACTGGGGGGCTTGGATCTTTGGAGTCCGATTTACCCTGCCGTGTCATGCAGTTTGGAATGGTCAGTTTAGGCTCATATAAAGCAGTTTAACTGCATTGCATTAAATGAGTCCACACTGACCATATGAAATGGAGATATAGATGGAGCCCAAGGGTCCGTGGTCCTAGGGAGAGAGAAAGACAAGCTCCAAAACAACAGCCACGTGAACAGCAGGCCTCTTGCGCCACTCAAGCCTTTGGTCTTGTGGAGAAAGAGGAAACGACCAGAGTAGCCAATGAGAATCCCGCTGGCCACGGAGGGGCTTGACCCCCTCCCCAATATAAAGGCATCGGGGCAAAGTGGACGAGGCATCTCCTACCGAAGCCACATCTTCTCGGAGCATCCTGCGAAAGAAGTCTCTTCTGCCTGGAGCGTGAGTATGACATCTGGGATATGGATTCTTATCTCACTGTTTAAAGTTGCTGTGCTTTCTGTCTGCAAGCCGCATAGAGAGGCAGGAATTAAAAAGCTGTGATTGGAAGGCATTTCTCCGGGAGGAAGAGACTGAGTTCAGGTGAAGTGAGTCTCCAAGGGGATTAAGAGCCCGAGCTGTGGCACAGGTGGGAGAGCACGCCAGCTGCAACCAGCTGCAATGAATCACTCTGACCAGGAGGTCATGAGTTCGAGGCCCGCTCGAAGCCTATGTTTGTCTGTCTTTGTTCTATGTTAAAAGGCATTGAATGTTTGCCTATATGTGTAATGTGATCCGCCCTGAGTCCCCTTCGGGGTGAGAAAGAAGGGCGGAATATAAATGCTGTAAATAAATAATAATAAATAAGAGCCCCAAGTATTTACCCCAACTGGAGTAGTCAAGCAAGGGCATTTAGACAAGGGAGGATTTCCCAAGTTCCCATGGATTCAGCAGCACATTAGTAGGGATTCACATTGGGATTATGGCCAGCAGCACCACAGTCAGAGCTTGCAGACTACAACTCCCAGAATCCACCAATGGCCAAGTGGTCAAGCAGCATGGGTCCACACTTCTTTGCTCTGCCTCTGAAATGCAGTGGGCAACCTCCAGGCATCCACATTCGGTCCCAGAACCGTCTGCACCGCCCCCAAATCCCAAGCCCAAATGATGTTCTCCACATTTAAGTTGACCATGACTTTTAGGAGACAGGATCGTAGGGATTCCCTGGCAAGACTCCTTCGGAGCTTTGTCATTGACTCCCTATGATGTTAACGAGTGTGTATAGCGGAACCAGTAGCGTCCAGTTAACACCACGTGCAAAAGACTCAGACCAGGCAGAGGAATTGAAAGAACAAAAGAACTTTACTTGTTGAGTTGAAGTTAAGTAAATAGTTCAGCAATCATACAATGCCCTTGTAGTTGTGTAGGATCAATAACTAATCAATCAGCAATCAATATATACAGCATAGCATATTCAAAGTGCTACTTGACCGTAGCTAGAGAGCCTGTCTTTTTGTGTGCTCTCCCTGCAAGCTCAGATTCCCAACTGACAAAACCCAGCCATCTGCCAGCAAACTGATACATTGTTTTTAAGCTTGGCTCGCCTCTGCAAACAGCTCAGCTCCCTTTTTGCAGAGATCTTTTGCAAGCAACTTTGCAAGGATTTCTTTACACACACACATATAGCAATTTGGCGCAATATATGAGAGGGTCCCCATCTCTCCGTTGGCCATGACTTTTGGAAACAGCACTCAGCTTGGCCTCACCCTTTGCTCCGACTCAAGACACACACACAATACACTCCTAGCTGTTTCCAAAGTTGTTCCTTAGAGCCTTGTCATGCCCATCAGGTGTTGTGGAGTAGAACTAACCCACCATCAGAAGCACTTCATGTTCTCCTAAATGTAAACGATGAAGAGGTAGGGAAATGAAAGGTAAAGATGGTGATGCTTAGGCTAAAGCATAACTCGTATGTAAAATAATCACAGTGATTATTCACAAAGCTAGAATATGTAACTAGAGAGCACATCGGAATTGGAAACTATGATTTGAAAGTGTATGAAAAATGTGGTTAGTTCAAACAAGAGTTTTCCTTCAACACACTTCCAAACCATGGTTTGGCTCTGCTTTCCAATGGTTTGCTGTTTGGTGTAAAGTTTGGATTTGTGAATAGTTGCTGCGATTATTTTACACACCTGTTGTGCTTTCACATCAATGTCACCATGTTTACCTTCATTAGGCTAAAGCATAACTCGTATGTAAAATAATCACAGCGACTATTCACAGCACTAGAACGTATAACTAGATAGAACATCAGAATTGGAGACTGTGGTTTGAAAGTGTATGAAAAACGTGATTAGCTCAAACAAGAATCTTCCTTCAACACACTTTCAAACCATGGTTTGGCTTTGCTTTCCAATGGTTTGCTGTTTGGTGTGAAGTTTGGATTTGTGAATAGTTGCTGTGATTATTCTACACACCTGTTGTGCTTTTGCATGAATGTCACCATGTTTACATTTCATTTCCCTATATATTCATTGTTTACATTGGAGTCTCTTACAGCTGAAGGATTCTGTGATGGTGTTTGTGGGTCACAAGAGCCACGGAAGGCCACACTCTGCTCTGCTTTAATGCTGCTTTGGCTTTACAGACCTTATTTGGGAACAAAAGCCATATGTATCTACCAGTCTGCCTTGGTTTGAGATCTCTGGTGTTGGCCTGATAGACCTTGTATGCATCTGCTTGTCTCTTTCCCTCACTTTAGATCCCTGGTATTGGTCTCCACAATGAGAGTTTTCGAAGGGCCCGGCCTCCTTCTCTTGGTGTTTCTGGCTGTTTTGGTCTCGGTCTCCGAAATCGATGCGTCCCGCCAACCTCCTGGGGTCAAGGAGAGGTACATTCACTTCCTGAACCAGCATCGGGACAACTCCAACCCAAACACCGGAGGAAGGTACTGCAACGATATGATGAAGAAACGAGGCCTGACCCGTCCCAACTGCAAGCAAAAGAACAGCTTCATCCACGCCAGCGATAATGCCATCAAAGCCGTGTGTGGGGAAAAAGGGGAGCCCTATGGGAACATGCGCCTGAGCTGCGACGCCTTCCGCGTCACCACCTGCAACATGAAAGGAGGGTCGACCCGCCCGCCCTGCGACTACAGGCACGACAACCGGCCCCGCTATATTGTCATTGCTTGCGAGCAAGGCTACCCCGTCCACTACGACGAAGGCAAGGTCATCATCGATCGACCCAAAAAGTGTAAGAAATGAGCCGGCCAGCGTTGCTCCCCTACTGAGTCCATTTCTCCTGTAGCTTCTTTTATCTTTTGTCATTGCAGCTTTCATCATAGACAAGTAGGCATGCGTTCTGTTCTTACCCTTCTCTAACTCTGACTCCCCTATCAAAGTGTGCCGGCTTTTATGCCAGAGAAACAAATACATTTTGCTTTGAAGCATTGCAAACTCCCTCGTGGTCTGGCCTTTCTTTGAAATCTCTTCTTTCGGGGGCAAGGAGACGGTCAGGGCTTGGGTTGGGGCAAGGTGGGATTGGGTTTTGTGACTCGACTTGCCACCTCGTCACAAAAAAAAAGAACCTTCTCCAGACCTTTGGAAAGACACATTCAGCACATTGTTGGCCACAATCTAGGAGGCAACCCCTGGCAGTGAGACCAGGGAGAAGCCTGTTGGCAGAAACCCAGGCAAGGAATCAGCCTGAGTTGCCCGTTTTCACTTCACTTCATTTCACTTCACTTTATTTCTTAATTAGTCGCTCTCCACCAGAGTGCTCCAAGCGACTTACAATTTTAAATATCATTCCACAGTATAAAAAACATTCAACATAAAAACATTCAACATAAAAACATTCAACATAAAAACATTCAACATAAAAACATTCAACATAAAAACATTCAACATAAAAACATTCAACATAAAAACATTCAACATAAAAACATTCAACAGAGACTATTTGGCAAATTAGATCTGATTTACTTAAATGCACAACCAAACAGCCAAGTATTGAGCGCTTTTACAAAAGGTCGCAACTCCGACATTGCTCTAACATATGGAGGCAATGAGTTTTGAGGGAGTCCCTGCTATGGCGAGCATGCAGACTACAGACCCAAATGAAATTAGCCAGCAAACAGGGAGAGAAGGTGATTTTCAGCCAAGGAAGATTTTATTATCTGCAGATAAGATGCTAGCTAGTGATTCATTCACAAAGTAGATAGCATACAGAATACAGTTTCACAGCCCTTTTTATACACAAGCTGGCACAGGCTGTAGCCAAGCCTCTAATTCTGACCAGTCACAGAGAGGGGCTTGGCTCACTGGCCAGCGTGGGCTGGGACAAGGGATGATCAAGTGTCGATGAATGGGGTTCCTTTTACTGAACAGGAAAAATAACAAAGTGATTGAGGGAATCTCTGGCCCTACCCAAGAATGCTATTGTGTTATGAGATGAACATGACCTGGCCCATTAAGAGGGCTGGACTGGCGATTTCAGACCCCAGAGAAACAAAACATTATATTAATACAATCATGCAAAATTGACAAGAGGATGGGTTTGGCTGTAGAAATGCTGATTCCTTCCGATGCGAGCAGTCCTGTTCATCAAAGGCGCGGGGAGTGGTGAATTGCTCTCTCCCCAAGGGGCAAGGGAGGTGATTTCCACCGCCTGAATAGAAGTATTGTATTGCAATGTTCAGGTAAAGTCCAACAATACAGGTGGAACTGGGCACTTGATGAGGAAGTTCCCAGCTTGGTTTCTTTTCCCCAGGCTATACAATTGTGTGGGATGCAAGACATCTTTGGGTTCAGGAACACGGGGAATGGAGATCTCAGGAGCATAAAGCATTAGGTTAACACAACATAGAGGCAAAATAGGAACACATAGGAAAAAACATGAAGTGTTTAGGGGAAATTATATATGTGAGAGACATAAAGTACCTGGGCCCAGTTCCGTTCAGGATCTTTATTCATGACTTGACCAGGGAACACACTCCAGCATGATTTCCAAAAGGGTAACAAATCAGTTTTTGGTCAACTTTAGATTCAGTTTGGTTCTTTCGGGAGCTGATTCAGGACATTGCATTGGATAGACCACATCAGCTCTAGCTTCTGATACAGGACATATGCCATCCAGTAGTCTCCATCTGCTCGCCCACAGAAAGCCATATTTAATAATCTAGAGTTGATGTGGTAGTAGTAGTCTTTCATGGGAATCCAGCCTCTCTCCTCCCGACATCTCCATTGCCTTGGCACTATAAGAAGGTTTTGCGAGACTAGTTGCTCTCGTTCTGCATGGTTTCAAGGCAACGGTGTAGTAATTGTGAGGTTACGAACCATATTTTTGTTCTTGTGGACCACTGGTGGTCCACAGACCACAGTTTAGGAACCACTGGTTTCGAGGGCAGGCTGATTGGGTTTGCAGTTGGGATCAAATGAGAAAGGAGAGCCATTACTCCAGAGGACAGGATCAGAATTCAAAAGGATCTCAACAGAGTAGAGAGCTTATCGGCCAAAACTAACAAAATGAATGTCAACAAGGACAAATGTAAGATCCGACACTTAGGCAGAAACAAAATGAAATGCAAAGATAAAGATACAGATGGGTGAAGCCTGGCTAGACAACAGTCCATGTGAGAAAGATCTGGGAGCCTTCATGGAGAACAGGTTGAACATGAGCCAAGAGTGTGATGCAGCAGCTCAAAAGGCCAATGGTATTTTAATAAACTTTATTTGTACCCCGCCACCGTCTCACTCACTCACTCAAGGTACAACATGCAAAATACAAAAAGTGCAAAACAATAACATAAATCAATAAGCAGCAGCCAGAGGAGTCTTAGTGTCCAGATCGAGGGAAGTCATGGTGCCTCTCCATTCTGTTTGGTCAGACTTCTTTACTTGGAACCACACTGAGTCCAATTCTGGGCCCACAGTTCAAAAGAGAGATTGACTCTAAGCTGGAAGGGGTCCAGAGGAAGAGAGTGACTAGAAGGATCAAAGGTCTGTGTAATGAAATATGAATTTTTGGTTTACAGATGTTATGTTTGATTGTGTATTTGTGTTTTAAAAGGTTAAATATTACAGTTTTTGCATCTCAGCACTCAGAGGCTGGTTGCCATGGAGAAGTAGGCGGAGCCAACTGCTGTTTTTTTGAAAAAGTGGAGTTTAAAGAAGGGATTCAGTCTGTGCTCTGATGAGGCACAGGGAAGATTGATCCTAAATTGAGGGGATCAAGGAGACTCAATTGTTCATTTTTGAGTCGGTTTAAAATAAGTTTAGTGACTTATTTAATGTAGTCTGTGCCCTGGTAAGGAACAGAAAATCTGTGATCGTATATCACAGGGTGACTGCGGTTTAAAAGTAGCAGAGGAAGAAGTTCTAACTACTTTAAGTAAAAGAAATGACACTTTAGGGAGTTTGTCTTACCTCATTCTCGTATTGTAACTGTTAATAAAAGTGCCTCTAAGTGAGAAACAACATTGTAACCACTAAGCTCTGTGTCTGAATAAACTTGTTATTGTTCCTCCAACATCTAAGCCTCTGTCGCATATATTATAAACCAAGTTGCGTTACCATCTAAAGTGAATAAGAAGAAGATATATATATATATATATATATATATATATATATATAGAGAGAGAGAGAGAGAGAGAGAGAGAGAGAGAGAGAGAGAGAGAGGTCTCCTCTTTGAGTCTTTTGGTGGTTGCATCTTCGCAAATTGGTGGCAGCGTTATAAATTCATTACAAATTGGTGGCAGTCGTTATTAGCTCTTCGCAGTCTGGAACCAAGAATCCCTTTGAGGAGTGTCTTAAAGAGCTGGCCATGTTTATCCTGCAGGAGAGAGGGCTGAGAGGAGACATGATGAGGGCCATGGATAAACATGTGAAAGGGTGTCACAAGGAAGAGGGAAAAGGCTTCTTTTCTGCTCTGGAAAATTGGACTCAATGGAGCCATGGGTTCAAATGAAGAGGAAGGACATGAGGAAGAACTTTCTGACTGTAAGAAGAGCTGTTCAGCAGTGGAACTCTCTGCCTCAGAGTCTGGTGGAAGCTTCTCCCTTGGAGACTTTGAAACAGAGGCTGGATGGCCATCTGTCGGGGGTGCTTTGATTGTGCTTTACCTGCAAGGCAGGGGGTTGGACTAGATGGCCCACGTGGTCTCTTCCAACTCTATTATTCTATGAGTCATGGAGCCTCCGGTGGCCTAGGGGATAAAAGCCTTGTGACTTGAAGGTTGGGTTGCTGACCTGAAGGCTGCCAGGTTCGAATCCCACCTGGGGAGGGTGCGGATGAGCTCCCTCTATCAGCTCCAGCTCCATGCGGGGACATGAGAGAAGCCTCCCACAAGGATGGTAAAAACATCAAAACATCCGGGCGTCCCCTGGGCAACGTCCTTGCAGACGGCCAATTCTCTCACTCCAGAAGCAAGTCCGGTTGCTCCTGACACGGAAAAAAAAAATTCTATGAGTCTATGATTCTCGGTGTTTGTTATCAGAGTGGTCCAGCCTTTCTGTGTACTCCACTTGCTTGACAACCATCCGATCCTCTGAAGATGCCATTAACCACAGATGCAGGCGAAATGTCAGGAGCAAATGCTGCTACGTTGGCCATATAGTCTGTAAAACATGCAACACCCCAGTGATTCCAGCCATGAAAGCCTTCGACAGTACCTTAAACTCCTGCTGCGATTGTCTCTCCCAAAACATAGGATTGATGTAATATTTGCATATGACAATGATGGGCAACCTTTTGCACTTGGTGTGTCAAAATTCACCAAAACAACTAGCATGACTTGGGTGGTGTGTCACTTTGAGAAAAAAACCATAATTTCACAATATGTATAGTTTAAATAACAAAAATATATAATTGCAATATATAACTGTATTTAATAAATCAAAAACTATTTACGACCATTATTTCCATTTACAACAATCTATGGGACCTCTTGCAGTTTCCACGCTGATTTCTCTCTATTCTAGTTTCAATGTAGTCATGAATAATGAATAATAATATAATAGTAATAATATATGTAATATGATAATATATTATGATAATAATATTATGATATATATATATATATATATATATATATATATATATATATATGAGTTTTGTTCACTGCCGTGATGCCATCACTCTTTTATATATATATAGATGAGTGATGGCATCACGGCGACCAACAAAACAACAAAACTACAGGCCCCCCAACCTCGAAATTTGACAACACAACCCATCATCCATGCCTCTAGGTTGATACAACAAAAAGAAAAGAAAAATAAAGTCCTAATTAGAGGGAAAGGAATAATTGTTTTTATCCAATTGCTGCCAGTTAGAGGACTAATCTCTGCCCACTTGGTCTCCTAGGAATCAACTCAGCCCAGGGGACATGCTGGACTTAACGTCAGGGGAAAACGTTTACCCTTTACCTTAACTACCACCAATTCCTCAATACTTTATTTCCCATACCACCAGACTTCCCCACAGCAACGCGTGGCCAGGCATAGCTAGTGTGTGTGTGTATATATATGTGTGTGTGTGTGTGTGTGTGTGTGTATATATGTGCATAATTCCCATGGACTAAACAACAATACCACTGGACCAAATTGCATCAAATTTGGCCACAAAAGACATAGTCATCCAATCAATCTGCATGCGGCAGCGTGTCAGCAAAAATGGTTAGGCGTGTCAGTGCTGACACGCGTGTCATAGGTTGGCCATCACTGGCATATGTCAATATAAAAATTCCTGCCGCAGTTAAAAACAAACACTCCCCTCCTTCAATATGATCATGACAAGTATGTAGCATGAATAAGCGATAATATTTAGCAATATGATGAGCCAGATGAGGCTAAATAATAAAGTGTTGTGCCGCACTCAAGGGCTATGAAGGAGGCTGTCAAAAGCAACGCAAATGGCTCTCGTCCGGAAGGAGATCAGTCGTGATGTTACTTCTCTTCGACAGCTCTCAGGGCCGCGGTGGAAAAGGACGATGGGAAATAGGGCTCTGCATCCATTTGAAGGTTCGGCGCCTTCACCGCTTGGGGCCGGGAGCCGGATTTGGTTTTCCGTCCACCGGACGAAGCCCGCTAAAAGGAACGAGAGGAAGCAAGACACGTCTCAACAAATCAAGGCATTCAATCGCAAATAAATCGAGCCTGAGCTTCGAAGTTAATGCAACTCAACTGAGGCTGTCATAGTGTGGACACATCATGCGGTGGCATGGCTCAATGCAAAAGGCACAAACACAACTTGCAATGGAAAGCAGAAGAAAAAGACTGGAATAGAGCTTGGTTAAGGACAGTGAGGTTTTGCAAGACCTGAATTGTCTGCAGCAGAGCTCCTCGTGGACACTAGAGTGATGGATAAATAAATATGATATGTGGATTGAATCCAATCGTATGTATGGTTGGGACCTATATAAAGAGGCCATCCTAAGAAATGAGGCCTGGAAAACTACTGAATTCATTAACTGTAATTAAAAGTTGCTGAACTGCTGACATTAACGACCGGAGACAAATGATTAACTCGTGGTGGAAAACAACGTGTATGTATGTGTGTGAATCCTGAGTAAAGAGTGAGCTCCTGGCCTTTAGCCCAACTTCTGTCTACCTAGCAGTTTGAAAGCAAAATGTGAGTAGATAAATAGATACTGCTTAAAAGCGGGGAGGTATTTTAAAGGCACCCATAAGGAAATGCCAGAAAAATGGCAGCAATTCAATCAAGGGTGAAGTTTACGAACAAAGCTCTTCAGCAGGGAGATGGACCGATAGCACCCCCCCTTCCGTGGCCAAGACCGAGCACAAGCCTCCAAGATGCCGAAGATGGGAAAAGCATATATATATATATATATATATATATATATATATATATATATATATATATACACATACATATACACTAGCTGTGCCCGGCCACGCGTTGCTGTGGCGAAGTATAGTGGTATGGGAAATAAAGTATTGAGGAATTGGTGATAGTTAAGGTAAAGGGTCCCCTGGGCTGAGTGGGTTGCTAGGAGACCAAGTGAGCGGAGCTTAGCCTTCTAACTGGCAGCAATTGGATAAAAACAATTATTCCTCTCCCTCTAATTAGGACTTTATTTTTCTTTTCTTTTTGTTGTATCAACCTAGAGGCATGGATGAGGGGTTGTGCTGTCAATTTTCGAGGTTGTGGGGTGTTTACTTTTGTTGTTTTGTCCACTGCCGTGGTGCCATCACTCTTTTATATATATAGATATATATATTTCTATGTACAATTGTCTGTCTTGTCAGTGTATAAACCGCATGGAATGTTTGCCACATATGTATGTTCTGTGATCTGCCCTGAGTCCTCTTTGGGGTGAGAAGAAAGGGCGGAAGATAATTACTGTAAATAAATAAAAAGGCAAATAAATAAAAATGCCAGGCCTCTCACCTGGCATTTCACGGAGGTCAAAGGGGAGTCTTGCATGAAGTTGAGAATGGAGACTTCAGCGGAGCAATCCTTCACCACCTGGGGAAGAGAAGCAGTCGTTGGGATTGAGAACATCTTGGCCTGGGATGTAAATATATTCCACTCCGATCCATACCTTCCAACTGCCCCAATATTTCACAGGGACAGTCCTGATGGCTTTTCGACATAGAGAATGGAGCAACAGCTCCCCCCTGTGGCTGAATCCGAGCTCAACCTCCAAGGCACTGAAGCTGGACTTCAAGACAACATACCTCCTTTCTGTCTGTTCTGTCCTTGTCCTGTCTGTCCAAACGGCATTGAATGTTTGTCGTGTATGTGTACTATGATCCACCCTGAATCCCCTTGGGGAGATAGGGTTGAACATAAATAAAGTGTTGTTCTTTTGTTGTTGACAGTGCCAATCTCTCTAGGCTGATACCTCCTTTGCTATTTGTTAAGGGGCCACGGTGGTGCAATGGGTTAAACCATTAAACCGTTGAATCTGCTGACCTAAAGGTTGCCAATTTGAAGCCATGGGTCTGGGTGAGCTCTTGCTGTTAGCCCTAGCTCCTGATAACCTAGCAGTACGGAAATATGCAAATGTGAGTAGATCAATAGGTACCGCTTTGGTGGGAAGCTAATAAGGCGCCCATGCAGCCATACTGGCAACATGGCAACATACTTTGCTCTGTGTAGTTGTATGTCATTGTTATTCCACAGTGAATGTTTGCCTATCTGTATATATTGTGATCCACTCTGAGTATCCTCAGGGACATAGAGCAGAATATAAATCAAGTGTATTATTATTATTATTATTATTATTATTATTATTTGAAACACAAAATGAATCCACAGCAGACACTCTGCTAGCTGTTGTCTTGGATCACACGTCGGACACTTACCAAGTGTCTAGGACTGTGTGGTATTATTATTATTATTATTATTATTATTATTATTATTATTATTATTAACACAAAGACATAGTATGACACAGCAAATGAGATATATATGCTGGATATTATTATTTTTATTATTATTTTAATTATTATTATTATTAGAAACACAAGATGAATCCACAGCAGACACTCTGCTAGCTGTTGTCTTGGATCACACGTCGGACACTTACCAAGTGTCTAGGACTGTGTGGTATTATTATTATTATTATTATTATTATTAACACAAAGACATAGTATGACATAGCAAATGAGATATATATGCTGGATATTACTATTATTATTATGATGATTATTATGATGATTATTTATGATTATTTATTATTATTATTATTATTATTATTATTATTATTATTATTATTATTACACAGCAAACAAGATAGATATGCTGGATTTCGTATCACAACATCACAACTGGAACACTTCCCAAGTGTCTAGGACTGTGTGATTTTTTATTATTATTATTATTATTATTATTATTATTATTATTATTATTATTAGAAACACAAGATGAATCCACAGCAGACACTCTGCTGGCTGTTGTATTGGATCACACATTGGACACTTCCCAAGTATCTAGGACTGTGTGATATTATTATTATTATTATTATTATTATTATTATTATTATTATTATTAACACAAAGACATAGTATGACACAGCAAATGAGATATATATGCTGGATATTATTATTATTATTATTATTATTATTATATTATTATTATTACACAGCAAACAAGATAAATATGCTGGATTTCGTATCACAAAATCACAAGTCGAACACTTCCCAAGTGTCTAGGACTGTGTGATGTATTATTATTATTATTATTATTATTATTATTATTATTATTATTATTATTATTATTTCAGCAGCCTTTTGATGGCTCAATTGGGAAAGTGACTTTCAGAAGGTCCTGTGCTGTTTACATGTTCCCTTGTTAATAGTTTAATTGCTTTTAACTCAAATGTTAGTTTAGGGGTATGCGATCCCTGTGAAATTGGGAGAAACACATATACAGGTCCTTTATTATTATTATTATTATTATTATTATTATTATTATTATTATTATCAACACAACAACGTTGTATGGCACAGCAAACAAGATAGATATGCTGGATTTCGTTTCGCAAAACCACAAGTCGAACACTTCCCAAGTGTCTAGGACTGTGTGATGTATTTTCTGATGATGTGTGCAGATCCCAGTAGGGTGGCCTTTTGCAGTTGGCAGATGGTGATTTTGTCAATGTCTATTGTTTCCAAATGCCGGCTGAGATCTTTTGGCACAGCACCCAGTGTGCCCATCACCACCGGGACCACCTGCACTGGTTTCTGCCAGAGTCTTTGAAGTTCAATCTTGAGGTCCTGATAGCGGCTGAGTTTTTCCTGTTGTTTTTCGTCAATGCGACTGTCACCTGGGATGGCAACATCAATGATCCAAACCTTGTTCTTTTCCACAACTGTGATGTCTGGTGTGTTGTGTTCCAGAACTTTGTCAGTCTGGATTCGGAAGTCCCACAGTATCTTTGCGTGCTCATTTTCCAATACTTTTGCAGGTTTGTGATCCCACCAGTTCTTTGCTGCTGGCAGGTGGTACTTGAGGCATAAGTTCCAATGGATCATTTGGGCCACATAGTTGTGCCTCTGTTTGTAGTCTGTCTGTGCGATTTTCTTACAGCAGCTGAGGATAGAATCAATGGTTTCGTCAGCTTCCTTGCACAGTCTGCATTTTGGGTCATCAGCTGATTTTTCAATCTTGGCCTGAATTGCATTTGTTCTGATGTCTTGCTCCTGGGCTGCAAGGATCAGGCCTTCTGTCTCCTTCTTCAGGGTCCCATTCGTGAGCCAGAGCCAGGTCTTCTATTATTATTATTATTATTATTATTATTATTATTATTATTATTATTATTATTATTAATTGCCTTTGTCCTGATGGCTTGCTCCTGGGCTGCAAGGATCAGGCCTTCTGTCTCCTTCTTCAGGGTCCCATTCGTGAGCCAGAGCCAGGTCTTCTCCTTATCAGCTTTTCCTTATTATTATTATTATTATTATTATTATTATTATTATTATTATTATTATTATTATTATTATTTTCTGCTTTATCTCTCCTGCAGGAGACTCGAAGCAACTTAACATAAAAGCATCCCATCCAACTTAAAATATACAAATAGTCAAAAGGCCCACTCACCCCGTTGGGCTTGTATTTGCAGTCTCCCATCTGGTAACTGGAGGTCTTCTGGCAATGGGTCTCCTTGACGGTGAAGTTCATGCTGAAATGGACCCCCCAGGCAAACCTCTTTGGAGACAAAAAGGGAGATATATATATATAGTTTTACAATGACATAAGAAGTCATCCATTCCTTCTCCAAGATGCTTACAATCAAAGGGAGTTGCCGAATCTAATGCCCTTGAAGCCACAATGTTGGTGCGGTCAAGGGCTACTTTCAAGTTCTTCATCCTAAAGCAAACCTATTTCCTTGGCCAGATTTGTTTGCCTTTGCTTTCCTTTTGAGGCTGGGAGATTCTTTGGACAATTAGGTCTCCACGGCCAAATGGAGACTCAAATTAATAAAGGACAGCCATTCAGCACAATACACCAAACATTCATTGCTATTCAGTTATTAAAAAATTGACTAACCAAGGAGCGTTAATCCGAGGATTAATCTTTGTAGGTTGATTCATCTGCCCACTCAACAATAGGATGCCTGGCCATAATTACTTGCACTTTATTGATTATTTTAGCCATGAAACTACCTCTCCCATGTTTGGCCCAGATCTGTTTTAGCCTCCCGTTTTTAATATTTTATGCAGTATATTGATTTTTATGACTGTTTTACTGACGTTGATGTCTTATCGATGTGAAAAATTGTTTTTATTGTTTTATCGCTGTTATTGTATTTGTATGTCGGGCATGGGCATGGCCCCATGTAAGCCGCTCCGAGTCCCTCCGGGGAGATGGGGCGGGGTATGAGAATACAGTTATTATTATTATTATTATTATTATTATTATTATTATTATTATTATTATTATTATTATTATAGCCGTTGTAATATTTATTTATTGGGCCCGGGCTGTGGCGCAGGCGGGAGAGCAAGCCAGCTGCAATTAACTGCAATGAATCACTCTGACCAGGAGGTCATGAGTTCGAGCCCCGCTCGGAGCCTATGTTTGTTTGTCTTTGTTCTATGTTAAAAGGCATTGAATGTTTGCCTATATGTGTAATGTGATCCGCCCTGAGTCCCCTTCGGGGTGAGAAAGAAGGGCGGAATATAAATGCTGCAAATAAATAAATAAATAAATAATTATTATTATAGCGTTGTGGCTCAGCAAACAGCTGAGGATTTCTCTGATTTTTCTGACATGTCGGAGGACGAGGATTTCAAAGTGATGTCAGTGGTAGGAGAGATGATGTTTTGCATTCCTGCAAACATTCCCAAGCAACCAGGGATACTGAAACCAATTTCCTTGGGAATCGGCCTTTGGCTGAAGGGGAGCTTTCCTGAGAAGCCAGATTAGGTTTGAGAACAGAGGGAGTGGAAAACAGACTAATTAGACCAGGGGTCCCCAAACTAAGGCCCAGGGGCCGGATGCGGCCCTCCGAGGTCATTTACCTGGCCCCCGTCCTCAGTTTTATAATATAATAAATTGTATATACATATAATATTGATAATAATATTATAATGTAATACAATATAACACTAATAATAATACCATATAAGAATATTAATTATATATTCTATATTACATATAATATTACTAATAATATTACAGTATAGTGGTATAGTTCAATATAATAATTATATAATGCTAATATTGTTCTATGCTAATAATATAACATATTGTATGCACATATAATTTGTAAGCCACTCTGAGTCCCCTTTGGGATGAGAAGGGTGTGATACAAATGTAGTAAATAAATGCAGTAGATAAATAAATAATAAATAAATACATTTTAGACTTAGGCTCGCCCAAAGTCTGAAATGACTTGAAGGCACACAACAACAACAACAACAACAACAACAACCCTAATTAACTTGACTATCTCATTGGCCAGAAGCAGGACCACACTTCACATTGAAATCCTGATAAATGTATGTTGGTTAAAATGGTTTTTATTTTTAAATATTGTATTGTTCTTTCGTTGTTGTTGTTTTTGAACTACAAATAAGACATGTGCAGTGTGCACCAGAATTTGTTTGGATTTATTTTCAAATGATAATCCGGCCCCTCAATAGCCTGAAGGATTGTGGACCGGCCCTCGGCTTAAAAAGTTTGAGGACCCCTGAATTAGACAGTCTGAGAGAATCCGTGAAAAGGACTTGAAGCTCAGATGCGTTAGACATGATCTCATGGCTACTTGGTCGGCCTTGAATGAAGTGATCTTGGCCTCACGCTTCTCAGAGGAGACAACGTTGCCAAAGGATGGCTGTCTCAGCTCTCAAGTTCATGTTCCCAGTGTCCTCAAGTTTCCTGTTCAAGTTTATGCCTATGTTTCCTGGATGGGTTACTTTGGAAAAGTTCCTGTTGCCTTGTTTATTGATTGATGCTCTCAGTAATGCTGTGGATTGTGGTGCTCTTGACTTTATGTACTTTGACCTTCTGGGGGTTTTGTTACTTTTGTATTTGCTATCCTCCTGACCCTTTTGGAATTGCTTTTTCCCCTTTTTGCCTGCTTTCTCGTGTGTGGTGCAGGATAATGGGATTTATAGTCTCCTCCAACCCCCCCTCTCTCTATAGGGAGAGATGGGACTACAATTCCCACCATATGTTGCAGGATAATGGGATTTATAGTCTCCCATATATATAGAGGGGGGACTACAATGCCCACCATGTTGCAAGATAATGGGATCTATAGTGTGTACATTACACACACACACACACACACACACACACACACACACACATATATATATAAAAGATGAGACTGCAATGCCCATCACAGGTTTAAGGATAATGGGATCTATAGTGTATACATTATACACACACATATATATAAGATGGTACTGCAATGCCCATCACAGGTTGCAGGATAATGGGATTTATAGTCTCCCATATATAGAGGGGGGACTACAATGCCCACCATGTTGCAAGATAATGGGATCTATAGTGTGTACATTACACACACACACACACACACACACACACACACACACACACATATATATATAAAAGATGAGACTGCAATGCCCATCACAGGTTTAAGGATAATGGGATCTATAGTGTATACATTATACACACACATATATATAAGATGGTACTGCAATGCCCATCACAGGTTGCAGGATAATGGGATTTATAGTCTCCCATATATAGAGGGGGGACTACAATGCCCACCATGTTGCAAGATAATGGGATCTATAGTGTGTACATTACACACACACACACACACATATATATATAAAAGATGAGACTGCAATGCCCATCACAGGTTTAAGGATAATGGGATCTATAGTGTATACATTATAAACACACACATATATATATATAAGATGGTACTGCAATGCCCATCACAGGTTGCAGGATAATGGGATCTATACACACACATATATATCTATATATATAAAAGAGTGATGGCATCACAGCAGCGGACAAAACAACAAAAGTAAACACCCCACAACCTCGAAAATTGACATCACAACCCCTCATCCATGCCTCTAGGTTGATACAACAAAAAGAAAAGAAAAATAAATTCCTAATTAGAGGGAGAGGAATAATTGTTTTTATCCAATTGCTGCCAGTTAGAAGGCTAAGCTCCGCCCACTTGGTCTCCTAGCAACCCACTCAGCCCAGTGTTAATAAAATAATGATAAAAAAATAAATACAAATAATACAATAAAAAAATATGAAAAACACTAAAATAATTAATACAATAAAATACTATAACAAAATGACTAAAAATAATACAACAAAATAATAAAATATAATAAATAAAAAAGATAAGTGACAATAAAATTAATTTTAAAAAAATACAAATAACGTCAAATAAAAATTCCACAACAAGTTTTAACCGATACCACCACCACTTTGCCACAGCAACGCGTGGCCGGGCACAGCTAGTACATATATAAAAGACTAGCTGTGCCCGGCCACGTGTTGCTGTGGAGAAGTATGGTGGTATGGGAAATAAAGTATTGAGGAATTGGTGGTAGTTAAGGTAAAGGTTTTCTTTTGACATTAAGTTAAGTAGTTAAGGTAAAGGTTTTCTTTTGACATTAAGTCCAGTCGTGTCCGACTGCACACTGAAGTGGATTATATGGCAGTGTGGACTCAAGATAATCCAGTTCAAAGCAGATAATATAAGATTATAAATGGGTTATATAGCTGTGTGGAAGGGCCTTGAGTCTACACTGCCATATAATCCAGTGCAAATTAGATAATCTGTGGAAGAGGCCTAAGTCTGCCTGTCCCCTAACTGAACCCTGGCTGTCCCTTGGCTGAGTTGGTTGCTAGACCAAGTGAGCGGAGCTTAGCCTTCTAACTGGCAGCAATTGGATAAAAACAATTATTGCTCTCCCTCTAATTAGGAATTTATTTTTCTTTTCCTTTTGTTGTATCAACCTACAGGCATGGATGATGGGTTGTGTTGTCAAATTTCAAGGTTGAGGGGCCTGTAGTTTTGTTGTTTTGTGGGTTGCCGTGATGCCATCACTCATCTATATATATATATATATATATATATAAGAGTGATGGCATCACGGCAGTGAACAAAACAACAAAAGTAAACACCCCACAACCTCGAAAATTGACATCACAATCCCTCATCCATGCCTCTAGGTTGATACAACAAAAAGAAAAGAAAAATAAATTCCTAATTAGAGGGAGAGGAATAATTGTTTTTATCCAATTGCTGCCAGTCACTTGGTCTCCTAGCAACCCACTCAGCCCAGGGGACCCTTTACCTTAACTACCACCAATTCCTCAATACTTTATTTCCCATACCACCATACTTCGCCATAGCAACGCGTGGCCGGGCACAGCTAGTTTATATATATAGAAGATGGTACTGCAATGCCCATCACAGGTTGCAGGATAATGGGATCTATAGTCTATATGTATATATATTCATTCCAGACATTGGTCTTGCTTTATATAATGCAACCAGGAAGCAGAAAAGACACCTCTAAGGCAGTCCGATTCTGCAAAAGTGGCGGATATTTTCCTCTTCTGCAAAGGATGAATGGGATGAATGAGTTCATTTGCTTCTTAAATGTGCCCCAAACTGGCCTCTTTGGGTATGTTTTCTTTGGAAATAGAGAAAGTGTGACCCAACCAGCCGCTTGGCAGGACAGGAAAAAAAACAGAAAATTCAATCAGGAACTTTTAAAGCCAAAAAAGAAAAATCAGAGCTAATTGGCCTGTAGAGCCCGGCTTAAGAGTTGTGTATTATGTGTCTTGCTATGAATGGATCCCACTTAACACTTGGCAAATCAAGCTTGCTAATGGCACCCTTCACACTTGATTAACAGCCTGGCTGTTGTTGCCTGGAGGCACCCTCTACTTGGGAGGTGTTGACTAGCACTTGAGCACCACCAGATCCTCCGAAGACGGCACTAGCCACAGGTGAAAAATCAGGAGAGAATGCTGCTGGGCCAGGCCTGGGCCAACTTGGATTGTCCTAGGTCAGTGATGGCCAACCTATGACACGCGTGTCAACATTGACACGCCTAGCCATATTTGCTGACACGCTGCTGCATGCAGATTGATTGGATGACTAATGTCTTTTGTGGCCAAATTTGGTGTGATTTGGTCCAGTGGTTTTGTTGTTTACTCCATGGGAATTATGCACATTGCATATATCTATATCTATCTATATTATTATTATTCTATTATGACACAGCAAACAAGATAGATATGCTGATATGATATGATACAAGATAGATACGACCCAAAATGCAGACTGTGCAAGGAAGCCGACAAAACCATTGATCATCTCCTCAGCTGCTGTAAGAAAATTGCACAGACAGACTACAAACAGAGGCACAACTATGTGGCCCAAATGATTCATGGGAACTTATGCCTCAAGTACCACCTCCCTGCAGCAAAGAACTGGTTGGATCACAAACCAGCAAAGGTTGTGGAAAATGAGCATGCAAAGATACTGTGGGACTTCCGAATCCAGACTGACAAAGTTCTGGAACACAACACACCAGACATCACAGTTGCGGAAAAGAACAAGGTTTGGATCATTGATGTCGCCATCCCAGGTGACAGTCGCATTGACAAAAAACAACAGGAAAAACTCAGCCGCTATCAGGACCTCAAGATTGAACTGCAAAGACTCTGGCAGAAACCAGTGCAGGTGGTCCCGGTGGTGATGGGCACATTGGGTGCCGTGCCAAAAGATCTCAGCTGGCATTTGGAAACAATAGACATTGACAAAATTACGATCTGCCAGCTGCAAAAGGCCACCCTACTGGGATCTGCACGCATCATCCGAAAATACATCACATAGTCCTAGACACTTGGGAAGTGTTCGGCTTGTGATTTTGTGATATGAAATCCAGCATATTATTCTATTATTATTGTAGTATATTATCATATTATTACTATTATATTATTTTTATATTATTCATTATTCATGACTACATTGAAATTAGAATAGTAAACTTATTTCTCCCACCCTGGGCATTATTCCACAGATATATATACACCCCACTTGCCTCATTTCCAACAGATGCCATTTGCCACAGATGCAGGCGAAACGTCAGGAGAGAATGCTTCTGGAACATGGCTATACAGCCCAAAAAACTCACAGCTACCCAGTGATTCCGGCCACAAAAGCTTTTGACAACACATTGGACATATTTACCGTCTTGTGGGTGTTCCGGAGCTTCAGCAGCCTGAAGACGGACGAAATTCCCGTCGTCCCTTCGTTGTAATCTTCGACCGCCATCCGGGCGGCTTCGAGGGGGCTCAAGACCGAAGTGACATCCAATATGGGAGGAGAGGACCCCCAGGAGACCCCCAAAACCACGGCCGAGAAGGCAAAACCCACCAGGACCAGCAGCCCCATGTCCGACTCTTTCCAAGGAACGAAACCAAGCTGAGGCTCTTTGCAAAACAGCCGCCGGATCCGAAAAATGCTGGAATTTGCTCAACTTGGCCAAAGCCACATCCTCTGAAAACAACCCTTAATCTGCGCATAGCTGGGATCGAACATCAATGGCTTTCCTTGAGAAAATGGGACGCCTTTCTGTCTCCGCTCCCAAGTCTATCTCGGAAAAGGAATGCCTTGCACAGCTGTGTTTAAAGAAATATCAAGTAGCTATATGCTTCCGAACTCTTGGCAAGAAAAAAGATAGACATGATTTGGGTGTTTTTTGTGTCCCGTTCCGTTCAGATTGGTGCGAAAAAAGGAAAGTGAAATGTTCCGTGCCAAATGCTACATCTCACAGGCAAGAGGCCACTATAGCTAGAAATGTAATCCAAAGATATATACTATACAACAGTAATTAAACCAAAATATAATCCATGTGTTACCAACACACATATGTTTACGTAGGAGAGTTTATGTGAGTATATTTGCTCCCGTCTTCAATGCCGTTACTATATTTTGTAATTTGTATTTTTTTTTATCATGTACAAGTGTTTCTAGCCACTCATATGTATTACCTGTAGGTCCACTCCATCATTGATAATGACACATTGAATTTATATACTCAAAGAATGAAATTGACTACTCAAGGTTTTCCATACCTGCATAACCACCACCAAATATGAATGTATGTGTGTTGGTAACACATGGATTATATTTTGGTTTAATTACTGTTGTATAGTGTATATCTTTGGATTACATTCCTAGCCTGTGCATTTCAGGAATCCTTTCTTTGTAAATGCTACATCTCCCCATCTGCATAGGAAATGGGGCATACCTTTTAACCAATACGCCAATACTGTTAAGGTGATATAAACACACCTGCTCAGTGTTTTCACCTGCAATTGACACAAGAGTATTGCAGAATTTGGAGTCTCCTTCCATCTCTGGAGGTTTTTAAGCAGAGGCTGGATGGCTATCTGTCGGGAGGGCTTAGATGGTGTCTTATTGCCTGGTAGAAGGGGGTTAGACTGGATGGCCTTTGAGGATCCTGTTCTAATTCTATGATCAGCAAGAAGGAAGGGGTTGCTTCTAAAGGGAAAGCTCTATATTTTGAACGGCATCCTTATTAGATTGCAATCCAGGCCATTTCCTAGTGGAATCCAAAAGGCAAATTTTAGTTTTGGAATTTTATGAGATACTTCACTTCACTTTTACCCTTTTACTTCCCCATTGCCTATAATGAGACTTGAGTATCCACAGATTTCCCAAAAAATCTGGGCAAAGATCCCGTTACCTTGTGTCACCGTATAGAAAATCCAAGGAGATAGCTCTTATAGTTTTCTTACAATGTTCTGAAGTTTTCTTACAATGTTGTTTGTAAAAAACTTTGAAAATTCCTCAAAAAAAGGGTTTTGCGGACGAATGGTTCAAGGATTTTATACTGTACGGTTTTTAATGTATTGATTGTATTTTGTCAAATTATTCAATTGTTTTAATTGCTTATGTTTTATCTTGTATTGTATATTGGCATTGAATTTTTGCTAGATTGTGAGCCGCCCTGAGTCCCTTCGGGTGAAAAGGGCGGGATAGAAATGAGGGAAATAAATAAATAAAATCCGTGGATGAGCAAATCATTCTCAAACTTGACAGCCTAGCAGTAGTAAATGTGTTCTATAATTGTAACATGTTTCATGCCAATAGCTCTAACAATGAGGAAGAAAAGAGCCCCTGAAGTTTTCCCACTGGCACAATTACTTAATGAAAAGCAATGAAAAAGTACTCAACTCGTTATAGTTACGACCAATTTTGGAAACACTATAGAAACAAATCCCCCCCCCCCCCCCCCCACTAATTTCATAATGAGTATTGAAACTTTTTTTTCATTGGGTTGCTGTGAGTTTTCCGGGTTGTATGGCCAGTTCCAGAGGCACTGTCTCCTGACGTTTTGCCCACATCTATAGCAGGCATCCCCAGAGGTTGTGAGGTCTGTTGGAAACTGTTGGAAGCTGCAAGGCCATCCAATGTTAAATAAGGTCGTCAACTGCAACATTCACATCTGCCTCAAACAGACAAAAGTTTTTTCTCCCACCCGGAACATTATTCCACAGGTATATAAACCCCACTGGCCTAGCTTCCAACAGACCTCACAACCTCTGAGGATGCCTGCCATAGATGTGGGTGAAACGCCAGGAGAGAATGCTTCTGGAACATGGCCAGACAACCCGGAAAACTCACAGCAACCCAGTGATTCTGGCCATGAAAGCCTTTGACAACACATTTTTTTTTCATTACAGTAGAGTCTCACTTATTCAACACTCGCTTATCCAACGTTCTGGATTATCCAACGCATTTTTGAGGTCAATGTTTTCAATACATCGTGATATTTTGGTGCGAAATTCGTAAATATAGTAATTACAACATAACATTACTGTGTATTGAACTACTTTTTCTGTCAAATTTGTTGTATAACATGATGTTTTGATGTTTAATTTGTAAAATCAGCCTAGTTTAATAGGCTTTTCCTTAATCCCTCCTTATTATCCAACATATTCACTCATCCAACATTCTGCCAACCCGTTTATGTTGGATAAGTGAGACTCTACTGTAATGGCAAAGGCCTAATAAATACAAGTGTCCCAAAATCCAAAGCACTTCTGACCCCAAGTGTTTCAGATATGGGAGACTCAACCTGTACCAGCAAAACCAGGAGAGTATACTGGTTTAATGTGCTATTTACGCTACAGTTTTGGATCTGTTCCTTATGTTTTGGATGTGTGAATTCATCAAATTAGCTTGACATTGGCAAAACAGACCCGAGACGTATTGGTGAAGAAACCATGCGCACGTGACATTCAGATAGGCCCACATTGTGCACCAACTTTATACACAAATCTTCTCTCTATATACATATATATATATATAATCTGTAAACATACGACATCCACATGTACACACCAGAGGGAAACCCTACAGCAACACGGACGCTTGAATACAACCCATATCAGTAAAAAAAACCGAGCAAACATGATTTCCGGAAGGTCTTGAAGAGCACGAATACATTTACTTGCTATGGAACCGGGTGGCCCTTTTTTTTTGTTGCTCCGTATGAAAACGACTGCTGCCGTCAGACAAGGACACCAGCTCTTTATGACACTTAAAAGATTTGTACAATGGCAGTGATTAAAAAATGTTTTGTTTTCTTTTTTTGGCCCACGTGCCACACACACACACACACGTCGGTTTTGCAAACTTGTCAGTTCATAGTACATATATTCGCCCAGGGTTTATGGAAGAACTAGCCTTTGGGATGCAACAGCCCTGCGGCTCCGCACAGCCTTCGTGGTTTGCGGAAAACGTCTCAAGACACGACTTTACATTCACGGAGAAGGAAAGAATGACTGACCAGCTGAAAGAAGAAATTCAAGTTAAATATATCGGGAAGAGGGGGAATGGAGGGCTTGCGTGCCACCCCTTCTTTTTCCTTTGCTTCAAGTTTCATCCATGATGCTTTTGGGCACATGGATGCACATGGCCAGAGGCCCTTCTTGATGGTGGCACCTGGTCACCATTTGGGGTGGCATCTGGGGGTGAAAGACTTTGGTTGAATGGAAATCCCCAGCGCTGAGCAGGTCGGAAGAGCCAAACTGGCTGCGGAAATTCCAACCAAATTCCCACAAATCCCTTCTATAGCAAAGTAATAGCGGCTAGGAAGACAAGCTCTCCCCCAAGATGAACTTGGAAAGCCAGAAACACTCACCAATGGGTGCTTTTGGTTCACAAATAGCCCCCAACATCCTTCTGGGACACTGGAAGGGTCCTTGGGAAGCTCTTGGAAATGTCCAGCGCCATTCTTATTGGAGTGACAAAGACTCCAATAAAGGACTCTATATCAGACATCCTTTCAGGCCTGAAAGCAAAATAACCCTCTGTCATTGCCTTCAATCCCAGTCTATGCTTTTCCTGGCTGTCATGGTAGTACAGCATAACACGGTAGGCTGTTAGGAATTGTGGGAGTTGAAGTCCAAAACACCTGGAGGGACAAAGTTTGCTCATGCCTGCTTTACAAGATGCCCAATGTGTTTTGAACTGAGCATTTGGAGGAACCTGGGGCAGAAACTGCAACCTTCCTCACTGCATCTTCACATAACCATCATGGCTTTCACAGCCGGAATCACTGGGGTGTCGTGTAGTTTCCAATGTGTTCTAGCAGCATTTTCTCCTGACGTTTCCACTGCAACTGTGGCTGGCATCTTCAGAGGATCTGATGCTAGTCAAGCGAGATGAGTATATACCTTTGGAGTGTCCAAGGTGGGAGAAGGAACCAATGTTTGAAGACGCCAACCACAGATGCAGGTTATGTCAGGGTATTGTGAATTGTGTGAAATGTTAAAATCAATCTAGGCTGTTAGGAATGTTTTTCTGTATGAGTTTCAGCAACGGAGGAGTTAATAAGAACCTGCTTTGATTGATGTAACACAGGACCAATGGGGTCAAGTCTGATTGACCGGGACTTCCTACATGATCTGTGGAATGCAGGGGAGTGTACTTTGTGTGTTCTGCGCGAGCGTTCACTGAAGATGGACAATGAAAGTTTTTGCTTTGTAGCCAAGGAGACACTGCCATGTGTCTGGGACTTATTGCAAATGACTGCAACCTTATATAGTGATGTAAATAAAGTTTAAGTACCGTTGGATTTTCAACTGAACCTTCGACTGCTGGTGTTTTGTTGACCAGTGCTGATTCTCCGTATGAGAAGGCAGCCTGGAGAAGGAGGGATCGGTGAGACCAGGATGATGATTTTTGGAACCCACTCTGCATGGCAACCAGAGACGCACCCCAAATCGTCCCCCTGACAGGTTAAACGTCAGAATATGCTGCTAGAACACATTGGCCATACAGCCCGGAAACCACACAACACTCCAGGACCTTAAAGGTGTCCTCACACTTTCTCAAACACCTTGTTGACAAAATCAGCTGTCTGACACAAGGGGACAGTGTTAATCTGTACTACCAAAACAGCCAGGAAAAGCATAGACTGGTTTTGAAGGCAATGACAGAGGGTTAATTTGCTTTCAAGCCTGAAAGGATGTCTGATACAGAGTCCCTGCTCTAAAGTGAATCTGTCATAGTTTGGTGGTTCATACCTCCATCCTTTACATTTAATGCTGAAACTCATCAAGAAAATAGCAAACCTCTTATCAGCGCCTCATCTTTCAACCTGAAATGTTCTAAGCCCAGGAAAACAGCTGAATCCCGGTGCTGGGAGTAAGCAGGGCGTCAAGTTGAAAAACCAGCAGACATGATGCCAAGGAAATTCCTCTTCTGAAAGTTGTCTTGACCTATCTTTTATACCAGGCATGGGCAAGCTTGGGCCCTCCTTCCAGGTCTTTTGGACTTCAACTCCCTACCGGCTGTTAGGAATGGTGGGAGTTGAAGTCCAAAACACCTGGAGGAAGGGCCCAAGTTTACCATGCCTGCTTTATACCTTGAGTGGGAACCCCAGAATGATGCACCAGCGTCCTCTAGGACTTGAAATCTAGCAACATCAGGATGCCTGCATCCTTCCAGCCTCTGCTTCATGCAACACACGCTACTATTCCATCAAACCCTCACAAATGTAATCACAAATGGATCAGCGCAGCATCATGGAAGGTGAAGGAGTGAACGGCCTAAAGAAGTCGGAAGCATGTCAGTGTAGGAGAAAGCGGAGGGCAGCTTTGTTCAAGTAGCCTGAACCTTTGAACCCCACAGAACCAGCATCGCAGGGACGTGGTTCCATTTTTGTGCGTTTTCCCCAAAGGACAACGTTCCAAGCACCTTGAAATGGGATGTACCTCTCTTGGTAGAGCAGACGTTCGTCAACCGTCCCTTTGTGACGAACGGGGTCTCTTTCCTGCCCTGTCAGTGATGGTGCGCATGTATGACCGACCGTCCCTCGCTCCCGCCACCGGCCCCCTCAGATGGCCAGGAGGGGGATGCACCCGACCCCGACCCCCCCCTCGTGGCACACCATGGGGGCCATGAACGTCCAGCGGTTGGTGTCCGGGTCGTACATTTCTACGGAGCTCAGGTTGGACTGTCCGTCGTAGCCCCCCACGGCGTAGAGGCGGCCACAGTTCGCCACGAGGGAGACGCGGCTGCGGCGGGTGTTCATGGGCACAATCAGGTACCACTGGTCCGACATGGAGTCGTACACCTCGGCGATGCTGAGGAAGCCACAGCCGTCGTAGCCGCCACAGACATACATCTTGCTACCGAGGGCCGCGGCTCCGTGTCGGCAGCGCTTGTTGAGCATGCTGGCCACTGGGTGCCACGATGCTGTGTGGGGGTTGTAGTGTTCTACCTGCAGAAGAGGAAAAAGAGGAAGCCAGGATGGAATGTGAGAAACCGGAAGATCGGGGAAGGGGCTCCCAGAGGAATAGGAACAGACTTGCAAACCTTCCAAACAGCCTATGTTTTAGTTTCTTATAGAATCACTAGCTGTCCCCGGCCACGTGTTGCTGTGGCAAAGTTTGGTGGTATGGGAAATAAAGTATTGAGGAATTGGTGGTAGTTATTATATGTTAGGAGATCAGGAGAGGGACACTCACGCTGTTGAAGATCTGGAGCCCGTCGTGTCCGCCAGAGACGAAGATCCGGCCCTCGAATACCGTCACTCCGGCCGCGCTGCGGTTGGAGCTCATGGGGGTCACCACGGTCCACCTTCCCAAGAGACCGACAAAGCAAGTGAGATGAGCATTAAAAGAATGCACAGGCACAGAATAATGCAGGGAGGCTGCAGGTAAAGCTCAGAAAGACTCACCGGTCTGTTTCAGGGGAATAGGCTTCCACCGAGTTGAGGGAAGAAGTGCCGTCATACCCGCCGCAAACATAGATTTGTCCATCCAACACTACCGTCCCCATGGCACTGGAAATAAGTCACAAATCCTAACCGTTACTGGAGTCATTGGCCAGTAAGAAAGGTCTTAAAATCACTGGATTCATCTATCTGGCCCATTCTGTTTCACATAAGCTTGGTCTAGACTTCAGTGTGCTCAGGAAATCAGTAAGGGAAGGCAAACAGACTTAACTTAAGTCCTGCAGATTCTGTTAAATCATTGCCGAGTCTAGATCTTAGCGGTTAGTTGCCAAGAAGCAGCAAACTCCTGCAAGGCCCAGGAGTCAATTAAATCAGTCAATTAAATCATATCTGATATAGGAAAATGTATACACCTGCTCTCACAATGGCTGACACAATTATGGCAGAGGCGCTGCTACATGGCGTAGTGGTTTGAGCACTATAAATCAATTTCAACTTGGCCATGAAAACTTACTGGGTGACTCTGGGCTAGGCATACACCACAACAACAACAACAATAACAACAACAACAACAACACTGATGGTAATAATACTAATTTTATTTATTTCCTGCCTTTCCCTTCAGCTTGAGGTGAGACACAACATACTTAAATACTCACATACTAAAACACAGTTACAATACAAGCATAAGAGCATATATTAAAACATACACATATTAAAATACCTGAGACAAAGGTTAAAGCACCATAAAGACAAAATGTGATTTGAAAGTCATACAGTAGAGTCTGGTTTATCCAACCTAATAATATTGATAATATTATAATGTAATACAATATAATAATACACTGTTATAATTGTATATTTATACTGCATGTAATATTACTAATAATAGTGCAATATAGTGGTGTAGTACAATATAGTAATATATAATGCTTATATTGTGCTATGCTAATAATGTAACATATTGTATATACATATAATACTGATAACATTATAATGTAATACAATATAATAATACACTATTATAATTGTATATTTATATTGTATGTAATATTACTAATAATAGTGCAATATAGTGGTGTTGTACAATATAGTAATATATAATGCTTATATTGTGCTATGTTAATAATATAATATATTGTATGTATATATAACTTGTAAGCTGGCCTGAGTCCCCTTCGGGGTGAGAAGGGTGGGATATAAATGTCGCTAATAATCTATATATTAAAAAAACGTAATGTGCATAATTAGGACTGAGTTAACATCAAAATTACCGAGCCAAATCACACCAAATTTGGCCACAAAACTAATCAAGGAGTGACCATCAAAATAAGAAAACATGCCCATATGTAGAAAGCGGCCAGGCTTTTAAGCTGCAAGACTATTCAGTGCAATTCAACCTGGCCAAACAAAGGAAGTAGCCAGGCTTCAAAGCAGCTCTTTGATTGAAGGTGCTACTCCAGCTCACCAAACAAGGATTCCCCTAGGTATAAGACAGCCAGGCATTGAAGCTGCAAGGCTATTCAGTGCAATTCAACCAAAATAACAAAGGATTAACCTTGGTAGAAGGTGGCCAGGCTTCGAAACAGCGATACTACTCTGTACTATTGAAGCTGACCAACCCAAGATTCCCCTAGGTCAGTGATGGCCAACCTTTGCTGCCACATGCAGATTGACTGGATGATTATTTATTTTGTGGCCAAATTTGGTGTGATTTCGTCAAGTGGTTTTGTTGTTTACTCCATAGGAATTATGCACATTACATTTATATATATAGAGAGAGATTATCATTATATCATTCTATTATTATTGTAGTATATTATCATATTATTACTATTATATTATTATTATATTATTCATTATTCGTGACTACATTGAAACTAGAATAGAGAAAAATCAGCGTGGAAACTGCAAGAGGTACCATAGATTGTTGTACATGGAAATAATGTCAGTGAATAGTTTTGATTTGTTATATATTACAATTATATATTTTTGTTATTTAAACTATACATATTGCGAAATTATGGGGTTTTTTTCCGAAGTGACACACCACCCAAGTCATGCTAGGTTTTTTGGTGAATTTTGACACACCAAGTGCAAAAGGTTGCCCATTAATGCCCTAGGTAGCAAGCAGCCAGGCTTTGAAGCAGCGGGGCTATTCATTGCAATTCTAGCAGCCCAAAAAAAACATTCCCCTACAACGCAAGGACCCAGCCTTCCAAAAAGCAAGCCTATTCCATTGCATTCCAGCTCACCAAATAAGGATTCCCATAAGAAGAAAATGGCCAGGCTTGGAGGCTGCAAGGCTATTCACTGCTATTCCACCTGGCCAACAAAAGATTCCCATATGCCACAGCAACGCGTGGCCGGGCACAGCTAGTAAAAATAATAAATCAGTTGCCATCAACCAGGCTACTCTGACTTTACTTAATCTCCAGACCAAAAAGCACTAATTCTACACAGCCCTGAATGAGCCCATTGCGGGCAGGCATACCTTCTCTTGCTGTTCATGCTCCCCACTTTGGACCAGGAGTCGGCCTCCGGGTTGTACACTTCCACGGTGCTGAGCCTCAGCTGCCCGTCGTAGCCCCCGATGGCGTACAGGAGCCCGTTCAACACGGCCACACCGACTCGGCTGCGGGCCGTCGTCATGGGCTGGCACTTCTCCCAGTGGTTGGCAACGGGGTCGAAGACTTCCACCACGTTCAGCGAGTCGCCTGCGTAGAAATTTGCTGCTCACATTTTAAAAAGTGACCACCAGAAGGAAAAGCTCACTGATACTGCTCAAATGGAATTGCAATACCGATTTAGGGTGTTGCGTGGTTTCTGGGCTGGATGGCCGTGTTCTAGCAGCATTTTCTCCTGACGTTTCGCCTGCGTCTGCAGGCGAAACGTCAGGAGAAAATGCTGCTAGAACACGGCCATCCAGCCCAGAAACCACGCAACACCCCAGTGATTCTAGCCATGAAAGCCTTCAACAATACACAATACTGATTTATTTGTTGCATTTATATCCTGTCTTTTTCTCAAAGTGAGGCCCAAGGAGGCTTAATTCTAAATCCAAACTCTCTTTTAGGAATCAAAACACAATAATCTAACAGTTTTTTGAAATTTATTCCCATAGTGAACTTTCCCCCTTATTATCTTTAATTACAACAGTGTGTTCCTGCATAGCAGGGGGTCAGAATGAATTATTATTATTATTGTTGTTGTTGTTGTTTATATTTATAAACATATTGATATATATATATATATGCTGTATATTTATATTTTTCTCTCCATAAGGAGACTCAAAGCGGCTCCCAACTAAATGCATTTCAATATAACTTAAAATACGCAAATATTAAAACAGTATTAAACCACATTAATACTAAAACTATAAATTAAAGAATGAATTACTGTATATACTCGAGTATAGGCCTAGTTTTTCAGCCCTTTTTTAGAACTGAAAAAAAAAACCTCATTGGCTTATACCCAGGTGAGGGTCCTGGTGGGCTTATATTCAGGTTGGCTTATACTCAAGTATATATGGTATATTTATTATTTTTCTCTACTATTATTGGTATTGTTACATTTATTATTTTACTCTATTAATTATTATTATTACATTTATTATTTTACTCTATTATTGTTGTTACTTTTACATTTATTTTACTCTATTTTTATTATTATTAATACATTTATTATTTCACTCTATTATTATTAAAAGCACAATGACATTGAAGAAGATGAAAATAATGATTTCATCAGAGTTGAACAGTCATATCTTAAATTACAGTTTGATGTAAAGATTCAAAAACATTTAAACTACTGATGCCTCAACTAATATAATTTTATTGGTATCTCGGCTTATGTTTTCCCAGTTTTTTTGTGGCAAAATTAGGTGCCTTGGCTATATTCGGGTCGGCTTATACTTGAGTATATACGGTATTCTTCTGGTCTCTTCCAACTCTAGGATTCTATAACATGAGTAATATGAGTTTCCCAACCATATTAAACATCTTTTTCAACATTAAGCGATGGTGCTTCAGGGTTACACTCCTTTTATTTTTCTGCTGCTGAAGCAGATGTTTCAGGCACCAGCCAAAATCCCAAATCATCATGATGGAATTAAAATTTGATGATTCATTCATTCAGATTCAGGAAGGCGGTCATTAGGAAAGCAGTGAACATAGAGATCAACTCCAAGTTCCAATTTTGCCCTACATTCTTGTGATATTTAGTTCACAATCCAACTGTTTCCAAATGCAACACACCATGCGTTCGAGCATGCAAATAACAATGACGTGTATAATATGGGATGAGTCACCTCTCCACAATCTTATCCCACACTCCTTTGGGGATGTAAGAAATGAACACAATTGCCTATTTGTCTCTGTGTTTTTTGTATAAGAAAAGGAACAGCACTATCTGGCTGCAAGCATTCTACAGAGAAGTCACAACAGAGCCCCAAAATATCCAGTAGAGTGTACTCTTTTTTGACATCTAAAACACAGGACTTTATTTCTGTATGCAGGAATTAATCTGCATCCTTATTATTATTATTGTTATTATTATTATTATATTGATTTATACCCTACTTTATCTCTCCTACAGGAGACTCAAAGTGGCTTAACATAAAAGCATCAGCATACAATATAAAATATACAAATAAGCAAACATTAAAACTGGATTAAAAATAAACAGTATTTAAAAATTCCCAGTTAAAAACCACTAAAGTACAATACTTAGGATTCCTTGGATAAAATCTATATATATAAAAGAGTGATGGCATCACGGCAACCCACAAAACAACAAAACTACAGGCCCCCTAACCTCGAAATTTGACAACACAACCCATCATCCACGCCTCTAGGTTGATACAACAAAAAAGAAAAGAAAAATAAAGTCCTAATTAGAGGGAGAACAATAATTGTTTTTATCCAATGGCTGCCAGTTTAGAGGGCTAATCTCTGCCCACTTGGTCTCCTAGCAACCAACTCAGCCAAGGGACAGCCAGGGTTCAGTTAGGGGACAGGCAGACTTAGGCCTCACTTAGGCCTCTTCCACAGATTATTTAATTTGCCCTGGATTATATGGCAGTGTAGACTCAAGGCCCTTCCACATCTATATAACCCATTTATAATCTTATATTATCTGCTTTGACCCATATGACCTTGGAGGAGTCTACGGACAACGCCGGCTCTTTGGCTTAGAAATGGAGGTGACCACCAACCCCCTGAGTCAGACATGACTGGACTTAATGTCAGGAGAAAACCTTTACCCTTTACCTCAACTACCACCAATTCCTCAATACTTTATTTCCCATCCCACCATTGCCACAGCAACGCGTGGCCGGGCACAGCTAGTCTATATATAAAGGAATAGGGGTGTAAATGTTTAACTATTTTAGCCTCACTTGTAGGTGTGAATATGTTTTATCGTTTTCTTCTCATCATCGAAGAAAACACCTATTTCTATCCAGTTGTTGCCCAGTATTTGCACATCTTGAAGCATTTTGTGAAACTATTCTGTGCAGAAACATACAGTTTTTAGAAGCACAAATTGTATTCCTTTGCAGAAAGACATATTTTGCACCAATGGTTTTGCTAAAGGATTTCTGTGCAAAATGACACTCCTTAAATTTGCAAATGCCTTCATGATCTTTTAATCCCTACAAAAGGGACGGCTTTGGACCCTTTTGAGAAGTAATGTCTAATGACTGGACGGCAGAATTGAAAGATACCTGCAGAGTTGAGTCCCCCGACGGCGTAGATGAGTCCTGCGATGGAGGTGCAACAACGAGGCCGGGTTTTGAAAGCAGAGAGGTGCGGCTGGCGCTCCGGCATGAGGTGATAGTCTTTCGCTTCGTCCACCAGGTCCCTAGGAATCAAAGGAGTCAAATGTGATTCTGGCTGTTAGGAATTGTGGGAACTGAAGTCCAAAACACCTGGAGAGAGGGCCCAAGTTGGCCCATGCCTGCTGTAAGCAGAGACTGGGTGGTCATCCATCAGGAGGGTGTGCTTTGTGTAACCCTGCATGGGAGAATGGGGTTGGACTGGATGGCCTTTGGGGTCTCTTCCAACTCTAGGATTCTACAATTCTAACATCCTCCCGCCTTTTCCTGAATTATGTGCAAAATGGTTTGGACTGTGTGACAGAGATCTCTACAAATAAATACAAGACTGGAGGCACTTGGAAACTCCCTGCTTGCCCTGAGAAGACATGGCAGAGAGAACATTAAAACAATGCTCTTACGTCCGCAGTCTGTACCATCTGGAGGAAAATAAGATTAGACTAGAATGGAATAACTTTATTGTCATTGTACATCATACAACGAAATTAAATGCCATCCCCAATACGCATTATATATGTAGAATTACAAAAACAAAACACCCATCCTTCCACATTCTGATTGCGATTGCAAAACCCTTCTTGCCACATCAGTGTGAAACCACAGAGTTCAATATACCCATATTTACTCGAGTCTCATCCGCCATCGAATCTAATGCATACCTCAATTTTCAAAACCCTGAAACCAAAAAAGTATTTGATGAATGTAATGCACAGCAGGAAAGGTGCATGCTTTGTAATACGCCCATTACAGTTGCTTCCTGCTTAGAATCCCTGCTTTAAAAACAATTGTGTTGGAACATCAAAAATTCCAGCAATGGAAATTAAACCTTGGGGTGCATTTATGCTGTAGAATGAATTCACTTTAACTGCCTTGGTTCAATGCTATGGACTCATGGGGGGGATGTAGTTTGACAAGGCCTTGAGTCTTCTCGGCCAAAAAAGTGACCAAACTACAAATCCAAGGATTACATAGTATTGAGCTATAATAATTAATTTATAGATAGCATCCCTCAAAGAGAAGCTCCTACCGGCTGTTAGGAATTGTGGGAGTTGAAGTCCAAAGCACCTGGAGGGCCCAAGTTTGCCCATCCCTAGGTTAGAACACTCTCTATATCACAGTGGTAGAAAGTCATCCACAGTGTTTCATTCAACTGTTGGTTCCTTAAAAGCCTCAGATATTTATTATTTTATTTATTTACAGTATTTATATTCCGCCCTTCTTTCTCACCCCGAAGGGGACTCAGGGCGGATCACATTATACACACATAGGGCAAACATTCAATGCCCATAAACACACCAAACAGAGACCGAGACAGACAGACGCAGAGGCCATTTAACCTTCTCCTGAGGGGATGTTCGATTCTGGCCACAGGGGGGAGCAGCTGCTTCATCATCCACTCTGATGGCACTTCCTCATTCCAGGTCGTAAATTAGTTAAACTTGCCTCCCCACTTTTTTATAAGTGGTACCTTATTTCCTACTTGATAGATGCAACTATCTTTCGGGTTGCTAGGTCAGCAACGAGCAGGGGCTATTTTTAATTTTTAATTGACGGGTGCTCACCCCGCCACGGGCTGGCCTCAAACTCATGATCTCATGGTCAGAGTGATTTATTGCAGCTGCTCAACAGCCTGCGCCACAGCCCTCTGCTGGGCGCTCTTAACTAACTCAGCCACGGTATGAACACTGCCCCAGGTTGGGATCTTCCTCTCTCTGTGGTCTGTATGGGGGAAAGGGTTTCCCATTTGGGGGCTCCATGCCTGCCATTGCTCCTGGGGCTTCCTCCCGCCTGCTCACCTGCACTTGTGGCAGCTGCGGACCAGGTCGTCCTGTTGCACGCGATCCGTGAGGAACTGGGGCCGGCAGAGAGGCAGCCGTATTTTGGAGAGGAGCTCGGGCAGAAAGGGCTCTCGGTGCTCGCGGTCGTACCTCACCCAGGCCAAGGCAGCTTCAAAGACCTGCCGGAAGAGAGATCGGTCAGAGACGTTTCTGGTACAGCTTTACAGCCAAAGGCAAGGGGTTCTTTTAAGTTTGGAGCAGTCAAACATGGAGAAGGCGCTGAGTGTTGATATAGCAGGGTAATACAGATGACAGTTTTAAGCCCTACCACCCCTGCCACTCTCCTGTTCTGATGTTGGGAGCCCCAGGAGGCAACATTCAAGAAGCCCCAGGATACTGCAGCAGCCCCCTTCTCTACGACGTCTAACACGCTAAGGTATACAGAAAACTAGGTGAGGTTTTGCAAGGATCAACACCAAGGTTAAGGTAGATGTATGTGTAAAGAAAGAAAGGGTCCACAAGCAGGTGTTGCATGGCTTAGCTGAAGCAAGTGATTTCTCTTGCTGCAGTGAACAGCAAGAGGTGTGAATATACCATTTGGAGTTCTTTACAAATTGCTGTTCAGTGTGTTGAGCTCTTGTTATTTTTCTCCTGCAGACTGTTGATACAATACTCTTTGGAAAGGACCGTTTGTCTTCCAAGCAAGTCGCTGAATTAAGCTATATTTTATTTTGAATGCCAAAGGACTGTATTTTCTGCTACGTCTAGATAAAGCTGTTTGTTTTCCTCTCTGCTGAAACCCTGCTGTAAAGAGTAAAATAATTATCTTTTTGCACAGGCCTACTGTGACCCAAGGAGCCCCCGATGGTGCAGCGTGTTAAAGCGCCGAGCTGCTGAACTTGCAGACCGAAAGGTCACAGGTTCCAATCCGGGGAGTGGAGTGAGCTCTCTCTGTTAGCTCCAGCTTCTGCCATCCTAGCAGTTCGAAAACATGCAAATGTGAATAGATCAATAGGTACCGCTCCGGTGGGAAGGTAACGGCGCTCCATGCAGTCATGCCGGCCACATAACCTTGGAGGTGTCTAGGGACAACGCCGGCTCTTCGGCTTAGAAATTGAGATCAGCACCAGCCCCCAGAGTCGGACACGACTGGACATTAAGTCAGGGGAAACCTTTACCTTTTACCTACTGTGACCCAGGTGTCATTTTATCTTCAAGGGCACTGCAGTTGGACTTTAAGTTTCGGGCTATAGAAGGACAGATTGTTTTCTGGCACTAAACGCAACATAAACGCTTCCCCAGTCACATCTCATCGGCTTGTTACAGTGCCTGCCATTGAGTGGGCTCATATTTACAGACGTAGAATGAGTGACATCTGCCTTGACAACAGTCCGTGTGAAAGGGATCTAGGAGTCCTAGTAGACCACAAGCTGAACATGAGCTAACAGTATGCTGTGGCAGCTAAAAAAGCCAATGCGATTCTAGGCTCCATCAAGAGGAGTGTAGTATCCAGATCAAGGGAAATCATGGTTCCAAACTATTCTGGGTTGGTCACTTGGAATGATACTGTGTCCACTTCTGGGCAAGAAGAAGATGGACAAGAGGGAAGGGGTCCAGAGAAGGGAGACCAAAATGGTCAGTGTTGTGGTTCAGTCTGAAACCAGTTTGCACAGTCTGAAACTGAAGATGTTAGACAGTCTGAGCCAGAGATTCTGAGAAGGCTGCAGGCAGCCAGCCAAAATGAGCTAGCAGGCTGGGATGAGATAACAGAGGCTATAGATCAGAGTGACCTTTCACAGCTCTCAGAACGGGAGGAGGGCAGGGGAAGTCAACAACAGCCAGGTGGTTCTGAACGTGGTAATGGGGAAGTCCAATTAGACAGAGAAACAAGGCTGAGTCTGAAAACCAAACTCCCTAGACATTCGCTAAGAATTGCTGCCAAAAGGCTGGGAAACCAAGGTCAAAGGAACGCCTTCATGTCTTGTACAAATGGGTAAATAAGGGGAAATGTGGGAACACATTTCAGATTTTGCAACTTTATATTCAAGCAAGATCTCCTGTTTGTTCCCGTTTCAAGCCTCACGTCTTTGTTCAGGTTTTGGCTATGTATTCTGGGGAAAGTGTTCCTGCCTTCATGCTCCTGCTTGTCTCATGTACTTTGGATTTTGCTTTGAAAATCATATTTCTCTTTTAAGGATTTACTTGCTGTTTCTGGGACGTTGAATTCTATTTGGATTATTGCATTTCCTTATGGCTTTTGGCCTTACTTTTTGCTACCTTTCTATCAATAAACTGTTTATATCAAGCCTGTCTTGGTGGTGTGTGTTGAGAGGAAGGTGGACCCTCGCTGGATGTGCAACAGTCAAAAGCTTGGAAGCCAAGACTTGTGAAGAGTAGTTTAGGGAGCTGGGGATGTTTTGCTTGGCGAAAAGAAGTCCAAGAGAAGGAGACATGAGAGCCATGCTTATAAGCAGAGGCTGGGTGATCATCTGTCAGGAGGGAGTATATTACGTTCTCTTGCGTGGCAGGGGATTGGACTGGCTGGCCCTCATGGCCTCCTCCAACTCTTTGCATTTATGAAAGGCAGACTAAAGGCCTAGACCTCTGAATCCGTCCACTCACCTGCTCCTCCAGCTTCACGTTGAGCTCGTCCCTCGAGACCAGCTCCAGGACGTCCTCGAAGGACAGGGCCAGGAACTCCTCCGACATGGAGACCTCCACAAAGTGCTGGTGGATGAAGCTGTTGGCAGCGTCGTAAAGTACGGCACACATCATGGTCTCGGCAAACTGGCGCACGCCCAGGCAGTTCTTTGGGTGAAGCCTTTGACAACAAAGCAGAGAGAGATGAATATGTAGGATTTCCTTCCAATAACTCCTTGCCCTTTGCAAGGAAGGAAATCCACCAAAAAAATACAAGAGATGTTGCAAATTAAGGTAGAGCTGGTCCCAAAGTATTTCCTCTTGGGGATGGTCAATATTGAAAAAGATAAAAATAAAGAAATTCTGTTTAACTATCTCACCACGGCGGCAATAATGATATATGCCAAATATTGGAAAAATAAAGAAACCCCCGAGCTAAGCTGCTGGTTAAATAAGGTGTTGGAAATTATGAATATGGACAAATTGACGTATTTACTAAAAAAATAATAATGGCATACCAAAAAGGCAAACAAATTGGGACTTGATAAAAAACTATCTAAGAGAAAAGCAAATGACGATGTTAATTTAAATGAATATCCAGTGGTAATAGATCAAATGCAAGAAGATGTAAAGTATCTGTATAAGAGATGGAAGTCAATTTTTACTATTTATTTTATTTGTATTTTTGGTTCGTTATTTATACATACATACATACATATATATATATATATATATATATATATATATATATATATATACACACACACACACACACACACATACACAGTAGAGTCTCACTTATCCAACACTCGCTTATCCAATGTTCTGGATTATCCAACGCATTTTTGTAGTCAATGTTTTCAATACATCATGATATTTTGGTGCTAAATTCGTAAATACAGTAATTACTACGTAGCGTTACTGCATATTGAACTACTTTTTCTGTCAAATTTGTTGTTTAACATGATGTTTGGGTGCTTAATTTGTAAAATCATAACCTAATTTGATGTTTAATAGGATTCTCCGTAAACTCTCCTTATTATCCAACATATTCGCTTATCCAACGTTCTGCCGGCCCGTTTATGTTGGATAAGTGAGACTCTACTGCAGGGGTCCCCAAACTAAGGCCCGGGGGCCAGATGCGGCCCTCCAAGGTCATTTACCTGGCCCCCGCCCTCATTTATAATATATTTTTATATCCGTTTTAATAATATAATATATTGTATATACATATGATATTGATAATAATATTATCATTTTATACAATATAATACTAATAATACCACCATATAATATTAATTACATGTTATATATTACATATAATATTACAGTATAGTCATATAGTTCAATATAGTAATATATAATGCTAATATTGTGCTATGCTAATAATATAATATACTGTATGTACATAGAGCTGCTCTGAGTTCCCTTCGGGGTGAGAAGGGTGGGATATAAATGTGGTAAATAAATGTAGTAAATGCATAAATAAATAATTTTGGACTAAGCTCGCCCAAAGTCTGAAATGACTTGAAGACACACAAAAACAACAATCCTAATTAACCTGACTATCTCATTGGCCAGAAGCAGGCCCACACTTCCTATTGAAATCTTTCATTGTTATTGTTGTTGTTTTGCACTACAAATAAGATATGTGCAGTGTGCATAGGAATTTGTTCGTTGATTTCCCCCCCCCCCCCAAATGATAATTCGGCCCCTCAACAGTCTGAAGGATTGTGGACTGGCCCCTTACTCTTTTCTCTGTGTTTCTATTCACATCCCTCGCCTCTTCCCCTAAAAACCGCTTTGTTTTCACACTTTCGCTGTAAACTTTATTTGAAATTTCAATAAAAATTTAATTTTTTAAAAAAGAGATGAATATGTAGGAAATATTGGCATGCTTTGGGATTTTCTCCCCGGGGTTATCGCTGGAGAGGGTATCATGGAAGCCTCTTGAGTAGAATGTGTGCACAAAACTGAGATTTACACATGAGGAAGTGGAAAACATTCACAGCCGTGCTTTTGTGCACTTAACACTTCTGTGTCTTGTGATTTACAGTGAGCAGCTAGTGTTTATTTGATGTTTTAAGCTTTTATTGGTCTACATGTCACCCAGAGGACGTATTACATCAGCAGCCCCAAGGCTGTGGAATGACCCGAGCAAAGAGACTGGGCAGCTCAATGTGCTGTCAGAGTTTTAAAAAGAACTGAAGAACCAATAAAGAACTACCAGTATCTCTTGCAATAGGCCTAACCCAGTCAATTTTAACCCAAGGTTGAGTATATATTTTAATTTTCTCTCTGTGTTTTTAATCTATGCAGATTTATATTGATATGAGTCTCCTTATGGAGAGAAAAAGGAGGATATAACTAAATATAATAATAATAATATCAGTAATAATTTATCAATGGTATTTTAACTCTGTTGTATCCTGTCTTGACCTTTAAGAAATAAAGAGGAGGTAATGGCTCTGAGAGAGAAAAACCACACTGGAATTATATCAATGTGCTGGCAACACATACCAAAATCTTTCAAAAATAATAATAATAATAATAATAACAACAACCACTACTATGATCATCATCTTCACCATAACCCGCATAGTATTAGTGGATGGGGGGAAGTGTTTACACTGGTTCACTGACCATTTCTTGCAAATGTATATTGATTTGATCTCTATCTTGCTTCCTTCTTTCCTACCTACCTACAACTCAGTGGCTCCCAACCTGTGGTCCATAGATCACCAGTGGTCCATAGACCACCAGTGATCCACAAGAATGAAAATATGGTCCGTGGCCTCACCATTACAACACTGTTGCCCTGAAACCACACGGCAACGAGAGCGACTGGTCTCACGAAACCCTCTTATAGTGCTGAGGCAACAGGGATGTCGAGAACGGAGAGGCTGACTACCCACGAAAGACTACTTATACCACATCAGCTCTAGATTATTAAATATTTTTTCTGTGGGCGAGCAGATGGTGACTACTGGATGGCATATGTTCTGTATCAGAAACTAGAGCTGATGTGGGTCTATCCAATGCAATTTTCTGAAACAGCACCCCAAATAACCAAACCAAATCTAAGGTTGACCAAAAACTAATTCATAACCCTTTTTGAAAGTGAGGAGAAGCTGAGGAGCCATCTAACCAAGGTGAAAGAAGAAAGTGAAAAAGATGGGTTACAGTTCAACATCAAGAAAACCAAGATGATGGCCACCAGACTGATTGATGACGGGCAAATAGAGGGAGGAAACATGGAGGCAGTGACAGACTTTATATTTCTAGGTGCGAAGATTCCTACAGCTAGGAAATCAGAAGACGTTTCCTTCTTGGGAGAAGAGCAATGACCAATCTTGATAAAATAGTGAAAAGTAGAGAAATCACACTGGCAACGAAGGTCCACATAGTTAAAGCAATGGTATTCCCCATAGTAACCTATGGCTGCGAGAGCTGGACCATAAGGAAGGCTGAGCGAAGGAAGAGAGATGCTTTTGAACTCTGGTGCTGGAGGAAAATCCTGAGAGTGCCTTGGACCTTGGCAAGAAGATCCAACCAGTCCATCCTCCAGGACATAATGCCCAGTGGCTGCTCACTGGAGGGAAGGATATTAGAGGCAAAGATGAAGGACTTTGGTCACATCATGAGGAGACAGGAAAGCTTGGAGAAGAGAATGATGCTGGGGGAAATGGAAGGAAAAAGGAAGAGAGGCTGACCAAGGGTGAGATAGATGGACAGTATCCTTGAAGGGACTGGCTTGAACTCAAGGACGGTATCCTTGAAGGAACTGCAAGTGGTGATGGCCGACAGAGAGCTCTGGCATGAGCTGGTTCAGGAGGTCATGAAGGGTCAGAAGCGACTGAACGAATAAACAATAACCCTTTTGGTACTAATGTTGGAGAGTGGTCCCTGGTCAAAAAAGGTTGGAAACCACTGCTCTAACTGGAGTATGTGTTGGGGCCTTAAAACCTACCCCCAAGGCAGTCTTGATTATGCCCACACATAGAGATCATATTAATAGCAAGTCCAAGACCAGATTCTTAGCACTTAAGGCTATTTCATCAGGAAGAAACCTCAGCGCCAGAAAGAGTGGGCCTCTGCCCTTTTGTCCGCAGGCCTATCAGTGGTGCGGCTGAGCTCAAACAGCACCAGGGAAGCTTAGAGCGGCACGCCTAACTTCCTGAGAGGCCCCGCATTTTTCAAATTCCCTTTCTCTGACCAACAAAGAAGCATGCTGCTGTACTTCCTTCTTCTCCCAACAAATGCCTGGACAGGATTCCACAAACAACTGGACCCAAGGTTCTAAGGCTGGCCACTCAAAGAGTCTTATCTTCCGCGTTTTGACCTTTATCTCAGGCTCATTTTGAGGAGGCATCTGTGCCGGAGGGGCCAGACCTTTTTTTGAACCCGAAAAGAATGCAAAGTGTTTTGAAAAGAGAAAGGCGGCAGCTGCCATTTGGATGAGAAGGGAAGCCCTGCCTCCCGTGCCAAGGGCTCAGGTTGCTGAACCTGTGCAAGAGGGATGTCCAAGGCAATGGGCCTTCCTTGTAACGAGGACCTCGAACTTAGAATTCTAGAGTTGGAAGGGATCACAAGGGTCACCCAATCCCACCAAACAAACAAAGCAACTGGAATTGAGGTCGTTCTTATTTATCTATATTAGATCTAAAGGAACACTCTCCTGATGTTCTTGATTGTGTTGATATTTAAGCTGTTCATAGCAGGCATTTATCATAGGGACTGTGGACGGGGAGAGAGAAACAGCAGGAATTAAAGCAATTCCTTGCCACAAAGGCCCCATCTACACTGTCCTTATATCCCAGGATCTTATCCCAGGATCCTCTCACCTCGGCAGGAGTCTACCATATACCATAAAACTGTGGACAAGTCTACATAGGGACCACCAAGCACAGCAGCATTGACCAGACATGAATCCGGAACATGAAAGGCACTGCAGACTGATTCAACCAGAGAAGTCAGCCATAGCAGAGCACTTGACGAACCAACCTGGACATGGAATACTATTTGAGAACACAGAAATGCTGGACCACTCCGACAACCACCACGTCAGCCTTTGAAATCCACAAGCAGGTGGACGATTTCAACACAAAGGAGGAAATCATGAAAATGAACAAAACCTGGCTACTAGTATTAGAAAGCTCCAAAATCAGGACAGTAAATAAATAATAACACTCTGAAAACAGGGGAATTCCCAACAGGAAGCAATCAGGGCCAGCTCTCAACACCTCTCAACAAAGGATTTTCCCAGGCAGGAAGCAGCCAGGCTTTGAAGCTGAAAGGCTATTCAATGCTAATCAAGCTGGCCAATTGCAACATTCACACTTGCCTCAGGCAGACAATTCTTTCTCCCACCCTGGACATTCCACAGATATATAAACCTCACTTGCCTAGTTTCCAACAGATCTCACAACTTCTGAGGATGCCTGTCATAGATGTGGGCGAAACATCAGGAGAGAATGCTTCTGGAAAATGGCCAGACAGCCCAGAAAACTCACAGCAACCCAGTGATCTCAGATTATATGGCAGTGGAGACTCATAAAACAGTTCAAAGCAGATAACCAAGGATCAGATCCTGGGCTATAACGACAGTGTAGACTGGGCCTTCATTAACAAATATTTGTCTGACCAAATTGCATGCTTCCATAATTAGTAATACGTGTGTAGGATAACTATGAAACACCATTTCCCTGGTTAGAACATTGTGCAACACACCTTTGGTTTTTTTACCCTGCTACGGCTTTCCTAGCCAGTGACATATGACAAAATTACAACCCTATCAAAGAACAGTTACAGGGACATGATGTCAGGATGGACGCCGAAGCAATAAAGATAGCTAGATTCTCTGCCAGATTTCCTCTTTTTCGAAAAACATGCCACGGGAAAAAGCACTGTTTGATTAGATTACTCGACCTCTCCCCTGCAAGGCATTTTTATAGCCTTTGGTCTTCAGGCTACAGAGATTAACTTTATGGAAGATGAGAATATTCTCAAAGAACAACGGCTTAGCATTTGTGTGGTTTATTTTATTTGGAGAAAGTGGTGCTCCAAAAAGAATGGATGATCCCTATGCAGCAGGCATGGGCCAACTTCAGCTCTCCAGGTGCTTTGGACATCAAATCCCACAATTCCTAACAGCCTACTGGAATCAGCCCTAGCTTCTGCCAACCTAGCTGTTCGAAAGCATGCAATGCGAGTAGATCAATAGGTGCCCCAGGTAGACATGTTGGCAACAAGATCAGAAATGTCTACCTACAACAGGCACCACGGCATGGAAAAACAGAACAAGAGCACTTCCCCATGGCCGGAGTTGAGCATTGCCTCCAGACGCCAGAGATGAAAAAGGGGAAGGCCTTTTTACCTTGTCTGTGTAGTTGTATGTCGTTGGGTTCACTGTGTAATAGGCATTGAATTTTTGCTTATATGTGTACTGTAATCTGCTCTGAATCCCTCCAGGGAGATAAAGTGGAATATAAATAAAGTGTATTATTATTATTATTATTATTATTATTATTATTATTATTATTATTACACCTATATCCAAACAGAAACAAATTTTTCACCCATTATACTTCTCATCTTCACAGTGGGAATGCCAGCATCTCATGGAAAAACCTTCACTGAGGTATGTTTCTCCATATTAATAATATTATACTTTATTTATATTCCGCTTTATCTCCCTGAGGGGACTCAGAATGGATTGCAGGTATATATATGACAAATGCTCAATGCCATTATACAACTGACAGAGATAGTACATAAACAGAGGAGAAGCTCCCCTCTTTTCATCTCTGGCATCTGGCAGTGCTCTACTGGACCATGGGGAGGTGCTGTTGTTTCATGTTGTTTCATTTTCCATGCTGAGGAGCCTATTGTCCATGGACTCCTTTCCTGGTCGGATTTGTGCCGGCATTTTTTTCAAGACGCCTTTCACCTTCCTGCCAAAGTGGTACCTATTTATCTACTTACACTGTTGTTTCCGAATTGCTAGGTGAGCAGAAGCTGGGCTTATGGTGGGAGCTCACCCTGACCTGGCTTGAACCACCAACCTTCGGCAGGATCTTCTCTAGCAGGCGTTTAAACCGCTGTGCTAGCACAGCCACTTAAAAGGTGCAAAAGGTGTTTGAAAGGGGAACTGGCAATTTTGGAGCCTTCGCCTCTTTTGCCAGGAGCACCATTCAGCTCAGCCTGCTTCCTCCAGAGGAAGTCCCATCTCCTCACCTCTCTCTGAGGAAGGAGCAGCAGGCATCCTTGATGTTCTGCAGCTGCAGGAAGCTGGCTCCCATCAACAAGGACTGGACATTCTGCTGGTCTATCGCCAAGTGACCGTTGTAGGCAAAGTTGATCAGAGCTTCTAGTGCGCTAAGCCAGATAAAGAGAAGCGGGGAAGAATCAGCAGCATTCAACACTCACAACTAATACCACATCAAATTATATATCTCAAAGGGGGGAAAGTACAAAATGGGCAAATATTATAAAATATGTTGTTGAATAACAACAACAACTTTATTTTTGTATCCCACAACCATCTCCCTAAGGGGACTCGGGGCGGCTCACATGGGGCAAGGCCCAACAACACAGTAAAAAATGGAAGTTACATAAAATGCAATTCACAATATAAACAGAATAAAACAACAGCATTTCATAATAAAAGTAGCACCAACCAGCAACCAATTCATTTATCTCTTGAAGGGTGGATGGGCAAATTACAGCATAAGGATAAGTTGGTAAGTAAAGTGCGTAAAAATTATAGCAGCAGATCAGAGCAGTAAAATGTGCAAGGACAGATGGTTGATCTCAGTTCGGGCTAATTGTCTAAAGGACTGTCTATTCAAAACCACAACAGAACATCCAGGTCTTTAATTCTTTTCGGAAGGTGGATAGGGAGGGTGCAAGTCGAAGGCTTTCATGGCCTCAATCACTGGGTTGCTGTGAATTTTCTGGGCTGTATGGCCATGTTCCAAAAGCATTCCCTCCTGCAATAGATGTGGGCGAAACATCAGAAGAGAATGCTTCTGGAACATGGCTAAATAGCCTGGAAAACTCATAGGTAAAAAGGTAAAGGTTTTCCCCTGACGTTAAGTCCAATCGTGACCGACTCTGGGGGTTGGTGCTCATCTCCATTTCTAAGCCGAAGAGCCGGCGTTGTCCGTAGACACCTCCAAGGTCATGTGGCCGGCATGACTGCATGGCGCGCCGTTACCTTCCCGCCGGAGCGGTACCTATTGATCTACTCACATTTGCATGTTTTCGAACTGCTAGGTTGGCAGGAGGGAAAACTCATAGCAACCCTATTATATATGATAGGAGTGGCACAAGCAACAGAATTAATTCAACAATGCATTAATTCCAACATGTATATCCACCCTAATTCATTTATCCACAAGGATTGGGCAACTGCTTGGTCTGGAAGGCTGAGAAATGCCAGAGCGACCCATGGAGGGAAATGCGGCTGAACCCCAACTGCTCCTGTACCTTGGGTCCATGCCCTGCATGACAATCTCGTCTTGCTTGCACTCCATCATGTCGTTCGTGAACATGGCGTGGAAATACGGGATCGAAGCTGCCAAGACAATCCGGTGGGCGCTAAACTTGTGGTCTCCGACCTGAAAAAGAAATAGGAGATGGCAGCTATCAGTCATTTGGTGGGAAGGGACCTATGGCAAGGCGGCAAGCTCCAGGGAAAACGCAGGTTTACACTGAGAAAGTTTCTGGCTGTATCCTTGGCATCTCAGGTTAAAAGGACTTTGGAAACAAAGCCTTCCTAGTATCTGCTAACAGCCTTTAGAACAGGTATGGGCAAACTTCGGCCCTCCGGGTGTTTTGGACTTCAACTCCTACAATTCCTAACAGCCAGTATTTTAAAATTCAGTTAAAATCCATTAAAACATATTCAAAATTAAAAACCACAGCATCCCCTGACTCATATTATGTATTACTAATATGTAAAATATATTATGAGTTTGTAAATGTTTGCTATACATGGAGACTTTTGGGACACCCAGTATATTCTTTCTTAACAGAACACAGCCAGGTAAACACAGCCAGGTAAAAGAGCAAAAAGATTCATTTTCTTATAAATGAGAGATTAATGCTAATTTTAAAAAATACAAAGTTCCAGATCCCTCATTGGGTTTATATGTTAATCCTGCTTGGCAACCCTTGCTCATGTTTTGCTTTTAAGATGGTTTTAGTAAGGTGGTTTTGAGAGCAGAAGGCAAGTCAAAGAGAAGAGGCAAACACCACCTCGTTTCACCTCCGAAAACAGGATGTACCTTGCTTTTAATTATTGCTCTGTGTAACAAGAGACTATTCTCCGCCTCAGCCGAGCAGAGCTGCATGTTAATAAGACCTTTGCACAGGGATGCCTTTGAAGGAGGACACTGTAGGTGCCCTGAAAGATGCCAGACCTGCAGCTCAAAATAGGCTCCGAAGACAAGGAAGTCTTTGTCGTCTTAATCCCCAAAAGGGCCCTCTGAGATTTGCATTTGAGTTATGAATTTGTCCTGCAAGGGAGGACTGGAACAAGCAAACAAGCAGCAAGGCACCAAATGTACTGGGACGGGGACATGAATCAGCCTGGACTCAGGAAAGAAAGTTAAAAGCCATAATGTACTATATCATCTATCCACTGGGGTTTGGATCCAGACCTCCCTGTGGATACCCAAATTTCTTGTTGCTTAAGTCCCATTGTATACCACCACCACCATCACTGGTGATCACTCGTGTCCGAGTCTGATTGCCTTCCAGGTGTAGGGTCTTGGCGGTGGGTCCATAGGTGACTGTAGAGACCTATTCTTTTTTTTCCAATAATTTTTATTGAAGGATTTTCCTAGGGATAGGGGGGAGGGGGAGAGGGGAGGGAAAAAAAACACCCAAATGGGGTAAGGAGGGGGAGTGATATGATAAAAGCTGAAAAAAAGAGGGAGGGGAAAAAGAAGAGAAAAAAAAGTCAAGAGAGAAAAAAAGGAAAAAAAGTCGAGTTTCCTTTCTTCATTAAGGTGGGGGTGGTGCAAGAAAAAAAATGCAAAAGAGTATAAGGGAATAAATTCAGCAAAAAAAAAAGTCCATCATGCTTCTCTTTACTGTATCCTATTGTGTATCCAGATTTGTTGTATGTAGGGTTCAGATAAGCAGCTTAGTCTTGTTTTCTTTCATCCATTCTTTAAATACAGTCTAGTCGGTCTTTTTTCTAGCCTTTAACTGCATTATTGCAATCCGTGAGGTCAGTTCGTCCATATTCATGATGCTCAGCATCTTCTCTAGCCATTGGTCCTTTGTTGGTGTCCCTGTGGATACCCAAATCTCTTGTTTCTCAAGTCCCATTGTATACCACCACCACCATCACTGGTGATCACTCGTGTCTGAGTCTGATTGCCCTCCAGGTGTTGGGTCTTGGCGGTGGGTCCATAGGTGACTGTGGAGCCCTATTCTTGACCTGCAGGTTCTTTCTTCCGCAATAAGGCTATCAATTTCCAGACGGAAGGCGGTCCTGGTCAGGGTTGGCTTGATGCTCCCTCTTCCTCTTGACACATTTCCCCCTTTCGCCCTCCATTCGTGCCTCTTCGAATTCCACAGCACTCTTGGTCACAGTTGACCTCCAGCTAGAGCGCTTAAGGGCCAAGGCTTTCCAGTTCTCAGTATCTCTGCTACAGTTTTTAAGGTTAGCTTTAAGCCAATTTTACATCTCTTTTCCAGTCCACCAACATTCTATTTTCTGTCCTTGAGTTGGCAGTAAAGTAACTGCTTTGGGAGACAGTGATCTTTGGGCATTCGGACAATGCGGCCTTCAGTCCAGCGGAGTTGATGGCGGAGGATCATGGCTTCAATGCTGGTGGCCTTTGCTTCTTCCAGAATGCTGATATTTGTCCTCCTGTCTTCCTAAAAGATTTGCAGGATTTTTCGGAGGCAACACTGATGGAATCATTCCAGGAGTTGAGTGTGACATCTGTAGACGATCCACATTTTGCAGGCGTATAACAGGGTTGGGAGGACAATAGCATTATAGGCAAGCACCTTGGTCTCCCTACGGATGTCCCAATCCTCAAATGCTCTCTACTTCATTCGGAAGAATGCTGCACTCGCAGAGCTCAGGCAGTGTGTTATTTCAATATCGATGCTGACTTTTGTGGAGAGGTGGCTGCGAAGGGAGTGGAAATGATCAAAATTTTCTAACGTTACGCCATTAAGCTATATTTCTGGCATTACAGAGGGATTGGCTGGTGTCTGCTGGAAAAGCACTTTGGTTTTCTCTATGTTCAATGAGAGGTTGAGCTTCTCGTATGCTTCTGCAAAGGCATTTAGAGTGGCTGGTAGGTCTTCTTCTGAATGAGCACAATGTTATGGTCAGCATATTGGGACAATAACACATCCCTGTTTGACTCTTGATTCCACCTTAAATGGGTCACTTTGGGAGCCATTGCAGTCCAAGACTGTTGCCATCATTTCATCTTGGAAGAGCCGCAGCATATTCACGAATTTGTCAGGGCATCTGATTTTTTGGAGGATGATCCAGAGAACATTGCGATTCACCGTGTCGAATGCCGTTGCAAGGTCAATGAATGCTATGTACAGAGGTTGGTTTTGTTCCCTGCATTTCTCTTGCAGCTGTTGTGCAGTAAAGATCATATCCACTGTTCCTCGATATCAAAAATCTTTGGTTGCTTAAGTCCCATTATATACCACTGAGTCATCAGATGGTGTCCATTATATAAAATGATGTATAACTCAAATGAGTGTTGGAGAAAGTGAAGGATCTGTGAAATGGCCAGGAGGTTACATCAGGGGATGACTACACATCAGCTCCATGGTAACGTCTGCTTTTACGGTTTTTAGAAAAATATTTTCGAGAGATGGATGGTTAAATCCATAGATGCAGAACCTGTGGATACTGAGGGCGGACTGTATATTGTTTTCTTTTTAACAAATGTGTTAAATCCTATTAAAAGTTTAGTATGATAAACACTGAGGAACCTATCTGTGAAATGATTGGTACCAGAAATATTTAAGATGTCTCTTTCCTAAATTTGCAGATACATACATAATGAGAGATCCATATTTGCAGTGACATACATAATAAAATATCTAGAAAGGACCCAATTCTAAACACAAAGTTAATGTATGTTTCAGATAAACCTTATACACATAGCATGATGGTAATTTTATACAATATTCTAAGTATTTCATGCAAAACGTTTGTGTACAGAAAACTATCAGAAAGCAAAGGTGTCTCAGGTAACAATATTTTGGAGTTTTTGGAATTCTTTGGTTTTATCTGTTTTGATTTTTGCAAGCCATCTTGATTCCAAGAGCTTGGGAAAAGCCAAGGGAAAAATGACAGCCCAGTCCCAGAATTAATTCAAATATTTGCAAAGCAGAGTTATAGAGACTTCATGGATTCAAAATATAGAAACTGTCGTTTTGTAATTTTTATTATCTTAAACAAAATTGAGGAGGGTTGCCGAACACTGGTTGCATTCAATATTGGAATTAGAGACCTTAGGTTACAAAACTAAGTCTGTATCTCTGGCTTGCATAAGGAAAAGAGAGAGTCTGGAAGTCATGTTAAGCAATCTGGAATTTACACGGCTTTGATGGAAATTTGCACGGTTCCCTTTCTACTCTTGTGGGTAAATGACATGACTAATCACTGATCCAAATAAACCAGCCCAATCTGTAGAGCTGCTTCAATAATAATCTGCCATTTGCAATTCCACCAACCTTCCTGAATATTTTATTTGATGTATGCCTGGTGAAGTATTTCTTTTAGCATCTGATCTTAATTGTGCCAGCTCTTCCTTGTCTTTTTGATGTCCTAGTAGCATGGACTCGAGCTCTCAGGGGATTTCATAATCTGCAATTTCCTGAAGGTCACAAAAACGAGTTTCCTGTCATCCTGCATTGCCGGAGAGGCCTTCCGCTGCTTTTTCAGGCTTCAGTATGTTCCTGAAAGACCCATTCAAGAGTTAACCCAGTTTGCTTTCACAGCAAGAAAATCGGCAAAAGGACATTATGCCCCAGAGGACAGAAGACGTTTGCTCTCTCAAGGAAAAATCCTCCATTCTGTGCAAAGTCAGCTAGGATCCAAATATCCATCACTGAAGAATGATGACAGGGGAATAGAATGACATGTACTGTACATGGATTTTTTAAAAGGTCTACTTAATAACCATGAAAGACAAAGCCACCTCTATCTAAAGCAAGTGCCGCAATGCTTTCCCAAAAGGTGATAAGATGGAAGATTGTTATCAATAATTGGGGAAGTGCACCATGAAAAAGACAAGGATGGAGGACCAAAATATTTTGCTACCCAAGGCTGAAAAACATGGAGCATTGTCATAATAATAAGTATATCCAAGGATGGCTAGGCAGCATGTCTCACAAGCCCTCTCTCCAAGTGCCAATATACATTAAATGCGATATATTAAAGTATGACTCACCAGCAGCAATGGCCTGTGAATACGCACTGATCTAAGGACTAGCACTTTAAGTAGCACTGGCCTCGACTTGATGTGAATTTTAACAGAACGCAGACACATTTTAAAATCCTGTATTCTTCCCAACAGCAGAGTAAATGAGGTATAAATGTAAAGCAGTGTTTCTCAAACTCTGTTCCTTCGGGTGTTTTGGACTTCAGTTCCCAGAAATCCCAGCCAGCTTACCATCTGGGAACTGAAGTCCAAAACACCTGAAGGATTTGTGGGAGCTGAAATCCAAAATACCTGGAGAAGCAGAGTTTGAAAAACACTGGTTTAAAGAAACCATGGTAAGAATTACAGGGATTTTTGGTGCTACCAACAGCACAACCCCTTTGTCATGCAGCCAGTCCATTGAAATCAGTGAGACAAGCCAGATGCATCTACATTTTGTGATGCTCTTAACATCTTGACCCAAGTCACACAATGACAGCACAGATGCTTAAAGAAAAATGATGCTCTTGTTTGATGGATGCAGATAAGGATTTTGTAAAAAAAAAAAAAAAACCTAAGCAGGCATCTGGTGGTTAATGGCTTACAAAGAAAGGTCTCTTAATAGTATGTCTGCATCCTATCCTTTCATTCCTATGCTTTTATACTGTTTTAAATCAAATATGTAATTGTATAGCTTCTTGGATGTTCTTCACCTTTTTGTTATTAGGGGTTTGTTTATTTGTTTTTGTTTTGTTTTAATTGTATGTTGTAAACAGCCTTGTGTCCCATTCTAGGAGAAATGTGGATATAAATTAAAGAAATGAATAAAAAAGGATTAAGCCAACGATTTGCACTGCTTGTGTTTAGAGTAGGACTCCACTTTCCAGAGATGTGAACACTGCAAATATAGCCAGAGTGGGGATTATGTGACTCCCCGGAGCTTGTTAGCCTACAATCTCCAGGAAAGGTGACGGATGTGAGCCTTGTAGTTCAAAAACAAACTGGAAGCCTATATATTCCACTTGCACACCTCAGAATACAGGATGCTGGGAATAAATACCAAGGAAATGCTATTAGTTAGTGAGTTTCTCTAGCGCCACTGAGGTACTTGCCATTGAAACGGAAACCTCAGTGTAGCCAGATCTTAGGTCAGATCCAAAATCAAGTTCTTATGCTCAGAGGCCTCTCCTATTCTATAATGAAAGAGTGCAAGAGGCTGAAATCTGCCCTCGTCTTCAGGAGGATCATAAGGTTAAAGCTGGGGAATCTTGACTTTAAACCATGGTGAACATATCTGATACGAGGTACAGGAAAACTGCTCCATTGTACCAGCTGGAGCCAAAGTGCACACAACTCTGCTTTGTACTAGCAATGCACTGATAAGGAGACAAGTATTCATTTTCAGGATCATTCTGGAGTTGGTTATCCCATATGCTGGAGCCACACAGACTGCTGTGGTTTGTGCGCAAGGGATGAGGCTGGGCTGGCATCCAAACCCCACATCCACAGGCCACCCATAAACATAAAAATCAAGCACAGCAATGAATTATTGCTGCCACCAACCTGAGATTCAAAAACTTCTTGAATAACCTGCAACACATTCCTAAGAGATTGCATGCTTTGTGGTGACTCCAAGGGTAAGGCTATGCAAAAGTGGTTGCTCCCATTATTTGGGACTTAAGTCATCGCTGCAGGACTATAATCATTGGGCAGAATAAAGAGGAGAATCTGGTCAAACAAGGTGCTATGATTTTAGAATAGTCGCAAAATGCTGGGAAGGGAAACACGATATCAGATTCACAACATTCTCACTCCAAGGATCTGGCCACAACAGCAATCTTATATAATGGTCTCAACCTCCTCTTTTACTAGTCTAATGTTGCCATTATTCACACTTCAGATCATCAACTAACAAATAGGTTTGGACATTAGACGGTGATTCTGGGGAATAAGGTTTGAATAGTTGCTCCGCCTTGGAAATGCTCTCAGCCTTACAGGCAAGCAAAGGCAGGCACTTTGAACAAATCTTGCCATGAAAATTCTTCGACAGTTCTGATGTAAGGTTCCCGTAACTCAGAAAGAATGCGATGGAATGCAGCAACAATAGATGGTTATCTCTCAAAAAGCGTTTTAGCTATGGATTCAGGATTTGCAAAGAAATAGACTAAATTGCCCCCCTGGAGCTCCTTCCAAGCTTAGCCAAGGACACTTTCAGCCCCAATTCTGGTTTCCTATCATAAACTCAGCTTCAGCGCCATGTTTTTCTTCCTCTACCATGAAGCTGTGGACAAGTCTACATAGGGACCACGAAATGCAGCAAGTGGAGTGTATATATAATTGCACCCTTTACACTTGGTTAACAGACAATTGTTCTTTCTTCCACTGTGGACATTCCACAGGTATACACACTCCACTTGCTGCGTTTGATGGTCCCTATGTAAATTTGTCAACAGCTGTACGGTATGCGGTAGATTCCTGTAGCGGTTAAGATTTTCACTTCCATGGTTTCCCCCTTTCTGTTGGAAGTTAACCACCTACTTGTGGATTTCAGTGGCTACTCTGTGTAGTCTGGCATGATGGTTGTCGGAGTGTCCAGGTTGGTCCATCAAGTGTTCTGCTATTGTGGATCCCTCTCAACAGTTGCAAATCAAGCTTGATCATTGCACCCTTTACACTTGGTTAACAGACAATGGTTCTTCCTTCCACCCTGGACATTCCACAGGTATATGGACTCCATTTGTTGTGTTTGGTGGTCCCTATGTAGACTTGTCCACAGCTGCACGGTATGCGATAGACCTGCAGTGGTTAGCATTTTCATTTTCAAGGTTTCCTCCTTTCTGTTGAAATTGTCCACATGCTTGTGGATTTCAATAGCTTCTCTGTGTAGCCAAGAGTGGTCCAGTATTTCCGTGGACTCAAATAAGTAGAATCTCGCTTATCCAATCTTCACATATCCAACGTTCTGTATTATCCAACAGTCAGCGGGCCTCTCCATGTGCCGGGCGCATGCTGGGAGGGACAAGACGCAGCCAGCACAGACTTTTCCCATTGGGCACAGTATCTGGTCTGCACAGCATCCAGCCTATTACCGTTATCAGAATATTCATATCCCAAGCACTCAAATACCCCAGGGCAATGGGAAAGCAGATGAGATTAAAGCGATGCTCACACAGTGGGACTGAACCTCAAGAAAAACTGTGAGTTAATGCTGCTTTATTATACCACATCTCTCCATATCAGACTCCTGGCAGTTCCAGAGGCCCCAAAGGGGAATAGGGAAATGCCACCATCGAGGAGAGCAACATGAACATGATCAAATCACTTTTATTTATATAATGACAGCACATTTTGTTCTTTTCATATTGCAGAGATGATCACTTGCCTTTTAATGAAAACAAAGAACTACACAAATTACAAACAACTAAAAACAAAATGTATCACCATAACAAGGAATTCAACCAGTTCTTCTCACAAGCAGGATGAGCAACATCCAATTTACAATTTTCACATCCACATACGTAATTTGGCCTTTAATAGGCTTTTCCTTAATCCCTCCTTATTACCCAACATTTTCGCTTATCCAACGTTCTGCCAGCCTGTTAGTGTTGGATAAGCGATATTTTACTGTAATGTTGTATTTGTTTTTAATAACTGGTGTAATTTTTAAAGATGTTTTAATTTTTGGTTTATTTGTTTAAATGTTTATTTAATTGTATGTTGTTTTGCGGCATTGAATTGCTGGCAATGTGTAAGGGTATTCTGAGTCCCCCTCAAGGTTGAGAAGGGCAGGGTACCAATATGGCAAATAAATAAATAAATAAATATGCTGTGTCTAGGTTGGTTCATCAAGTGCTCTGTTATGGCTGACTTCTCTGGTTGGATTAGTCTGCACTGCCTTTTGTGTTCCTTGATTCGTGTCTGGCCAATGCTGCGTTTAGTAGTCCCTATGTAGACTTGTCCACAGCTGCACGTTATGTGATAGCATTTCAGTACTTTCAAACAGTATTCTGTACCCAACTTTTTTCCCCCATCGGGGTTTCAAAGCGACTTGCAAATTCAGCTTTGCTAATAGCACCCTCCACATATGGTTAATCAATTAATGTATTTATTTACTACATTTATATCCTGCCCTTCTCACCCCAAGGGGGATTCAGAGCAGCTTATCATCATCATTGTTGTCGTATTTATTAATTTATATTCTGTTTTTCACCCCGAAGGAGATTCAGAGAAGCTTACAAATTATATGTACATACAATATATTATATTATTAGCATAGCACCATATTAGCATGATATATTGCTATTGTTTACTATACCACTATAGTGTAATATTATTAATATTACATGTAGTATATTGTATTTGTATTATATTGTCTTACATTAAAATATTATTATTAATATTACATACATATATCAATATATATTGATAATATTATAATGTAATACAATATTATACTAATAATAATATAAAATAATAATATTAATTATATATTATATGTTAATTTTTTTCGTGTCAGGAGCAACCGGAGTTCCTTCTGGAGTGAGAGAATTGGCCGTCTGCAAGGACGTTGCCCAGGGGACGCCCGGGTGTTTTGATGCTTTACCATCCTTGTGGGAGGCTTCTCTCATGTCCCCGCATGGAGCTGGAGCTGACAGAGGGAGCTCATCCACGCTCTCCCCAGGTGGGATTCGAACCTGGCAGCCTTCAGGTCAGCAACCCAACCTTCAAGTCACAAGGCTTTTATCCCCTAGACCACCGGAGGCTTCTGTTACTAATAATATTACCATATAATGATATAGTACAATATAGTAATTTAATGCTTATATTGTGCTATGCTAATAATATATTGCATGTACATTTTATTTGTAAGCCGCTCTGAGTCCCCTCCGGAGCGAGAAGAGCGGGATATAAATGTAGTAAATAATAATAATAAATATATATACAGTAGAGTTTCATTTATCCAACACTCGCTTATCCAATGTTCTGGATTATCCAACGCATTTTTGTAGTCAATGTTTTCAATACATCGTGATATTTTGGTGCTAAATTCGTAAATACAGTAATTACTACATAGCACTACTGCATGTTGAACTACTTTTTCTGTCAAATTTGTTTTATAACATGATGTTTTGGTGCTTAATTTTGTAAAATCATAACCTAATTTGATGTTTAATAAGCTTTTCCTTAATCCCTCCTTATCATATTCGGTTATCCAACATTCTGCTGGCCCGTTTATGTTGGATAAGTGAGACTCTACTGTATGTGCATATAATGTTATTATAATGTTATTAGCACAGCATGTTCTTGGGGGGAGGGGCCCCCAACTGATGGCACAGAAGACAAGATGGAACTGTCTTCCTAGCTTCCGCTTTTCGCTCTGGCCCCAGAACATCAGTTGGTGATGAGGGGAGGGACCTCCAGCTGGGAGGCTGTTAACAGCCTGGCTGTTGTTGCCTGGAGGCACCCTCCGCTTGGGAGGTGTTGACCGGCGCTTGAGCAGCACCAGATTCTCTGAAGATGCACAAGTGCAGGCGAAACGTCAGGAGAGAATGTTACGGGGGGAGGGGTCCCTAATTGATGGCACAGGTGCAGGCGAAACGTCAGGAGAGAATGCTGCTGGGGCAGGCCTGGGCCAACTTGGGCCCTCCCTCCAGGGGTTTGGGACTACAACTCCCACAATTCCTAACAGCCGGTAGGCTGTTAGGAATTGTGGGAGTTGTAGTCCCAAACCCCTGAAGGCAGGGCCCAAGTTGGCCTGAGGATGCTTCGCGTACCTTGAGAGTGACGTCGCAGAGCTTCCCCTGCCTCCGTATCTCGCCCATCACGCCGTAGCCCCGGCTGGGCAGGTCCCCCACCGAGAAGTGGACCAAATCCTCCGGGTCCAGCTCCGGGTCTGGGCCCGCCGTTTCCAGCATGGCGCCTCCTCCGCTTCTCCTCCTCCTCCTCCTCCGCTTGGCCTCGCTCGGCCACCGTCGCCGCACCGTTTCCACTGAGAGACTGAGAGAGGTACCGGAAGTGACGTCCCCTTCTTGGCGTGACGCCCCGCCCTCTTTGCGCTTGAAGCCTCGCTGACGTCACCAGGAGGGGCGGGGTTGGAGGAAAGGAAGCGGCGGTTGCCAGGGCAACGGGCCGACGCAGGAAGTGGCGGTCGTCACAGCAACGCAGGAAGACGCGCCTGCGCTCTCGCTCCGGCCGGGTTTGTGCCTCTGAGGGAAACTCATACAGGCCTCAGTGTACAAGTTAAAATATTTATTATTATTATTATTATTATTATTATTATTTATATATTATTTATTTATTATTATTACAGTATTTCTACCCCGCCCTTCTCACCCAATACCGGGACTCAGAGCAGCTTACAATATTATTATTTAATTAGTATTTTATTATTTTTATATATTACTATCTTGGGGACCCGGCGGTGCCCGGGTTATTAGAAGAAGGCCTTGCTTGTTTTGGGCTGTTAGGTAATATCATTTAAGTCTGGTCCATATCCGTTGTTGGCTGGGTTCAGTGCTCTCTGGATAACGGTGAACTATAACTCCCAAAATCAAGGTCAATTTCCACTAACCCCTGCAGTATGTTCAGTTGTTGATGGGGCTTCTCTGTGCCAAGTTTGGTCCCAGTCCATTGTTGATGGAAGTCACAGTATCAGTGAAGGTACTGCAAGTCCCATTATCTGTGGCAAATTTGGTCCAGATCCATCGTTGTTTGGCTTAACAGTGCTCTCTGGATGTAGGTCAAGTACAACTCTTGCAAATCATGATGAATTCTCCCCAAACCTCTTGTTCTGTTGCTGATCAATTCCTCTGTTAACTGTGTGCCATAGGAAATGGTAGGAAAGGGTTAAGTGTGAGAGAGTGGGCGGGGTCATGCAAATTAAGGAACCCTGGGATGTCCATTCTGGAGGAAAAACAACATCTAGGACGAAATTGTCCCCGCATGAAAGCCTTCACTTGGGTGGAGGGCAGAATGGTGTTTGTGGAGGACACTGGCAGGGTTTGGGCTACATGTTCATGGCGCTCACTATAACCTGCATGTCAGTAGAGGGAGGGACATTAGTGTCTCCTGCTCTGTGCAAACTATAGCTGTTTGTGAAGGTGGGAAGTTGTCTATATAAGTGGATGCCTCCTCCACATACACACATAAACATTTCACTTTTATTATGTGTATAGATAGATGTGTATAGAAGACAGATTACTATTATATATTGTAATATATATATAAATAAATGGGGTGCTTCCCAATGCTTCCACTTCTTCATTCTGGGAAGAAGTGACAAGTGGAGTGCCATATCAGGCACGGGCAAACTTAAGTGGCTGAGGGGAAAAAGGAAGGGACCTGCGGCCAGGAATTGTGGGAATTGAAGTCCAAAACACCTGGAGAGTCAAAGTTTGCCCATTCCTGACTTAGATGAAGGGCTAGAAGGCATGATCATCAAGTTTGCAGACGATACCAAATTGGGAGAGCCAATACTCCAGAAGACAGGAGCAGATCTGAAAACGATCTTAACAGATTAGAGAGATGATTGTCTGAAACTAACAAATTGAACCTCTACAGGGACAAATGCAAGAGACTCCACTTAGGCAGAAAAAAATGAAATGCAAAGATACAGAATGGGGGACGATGCCTGGCTCGGCAGCAGGACGTGTGAAAAAGAGTCCTCACGGACAACAAGTTAAACATGAGTCAACAATGTGATGCAGCAGCTAACAAAGTCAATGGGATTTTGGCCGGCATCAATAGGAGTCTAGTGTCTACATCCAGGGAAGTCATGCTACCCTTCTATTCTGCCTTGGTCAGACCACAACTGGAATCACGTTGTGTCCAATTCTGGGCACAGAAGAGAGATGTTGACTGGAAGGTGTCCAGAGGAAGACGACTCAAAGGATCAAGGGTCTGGAGAACGAGAGCTATGAGGAGCGACTTAAAGAACCAAGCATGTTTAGCCTGCAGAAGAGAAGGCTGGGAGGAGACACGATGAGGGCCATGGATCAAGATGTGAGGAGAAGTCATAGGGAGGAAGGATACAGGTTTGTTTTCTGCTGCCCTGGAGACTAGGACGGGGACAATGGCTTCAAACTACAGGAAAGGAGAGTCCACCTGAACATGAGGAAGAACTTCCTGATTGTGAGAGCCCTCTGCCCTGGAGTGTGGCGGAGGCTCCGTCTTTGGAGGCTTTGAAATAGAGGCTGGATGGCCATCTGTTGCGGGGGGGGGGGGGGGGGGCTTTGAATGCAATTTTCCTGCTTCTTGGCAGAATGGGGTTGGACTGGAGAGCCCACGAGGTCTCTTCCAACTCTAGGATTCTATGATTCTATGATTTAAAATGGTGCCTATTTTTTCCAGCATGTTCTCAAATCTTTTTTCTAGCATCTCAAATGTTCAAATCTTCCTAAGATTGTGTCCTTTGTGTGTGTCTGGCAGAGGAGGCACAATTAATTTGTCCATTTGTGGGCAAGAAGTAGTTGCTGTCAGTTTGTAATTTGTACTAGGTTACTACTTGCTACATTCCCCACTTTTGCATCCTGATGCAATTTGAAAATGGGAGAAGCTATGTTGTCATTGTTGCTTTTAATTCTCCCTTCCCCCCCCCCTTCATCCCTCAAGCGCCCATCACAATGTCTGCCAGTTTGAAGAGGATCACTGCATTTGCACGAGTCAAGCCAACATCTGACTTTCCACAAGATGTGCTCAAGTTTCGGGCAGACAATAAGGTAGGTTAACATTATAGAGGCCACAAATAGGAGTTTGGTGTTGATGATGAGGATGGTGATGATGGGTGCCCTCAATTCATGTCCAAGTTATGGCCCTAAGACAAATCCATCGTGGGATTTTCTTGGCAAGATTTGTTCCGGGGACTGTTCACCTTTGCCTTCCTTTGAGGCTGAGAGAGTGTGACTAGCAATAACCAAGTGGGGATTTGAGTCCTAATCCAGTGCTGAAAACCAATGCACTATATTGCTTATTTAGATCTGCTAAATTACTCTACTTCTGATGACTTTGGCCCCCATCTACACTGTCATATAATAGAGTTTGGACTGTATAATATGATCAGTGTAGACTCGTATAATGATGATTGAACAGCATTATATGAGACCACACTGCCATATACTTATAATGACAGCGTAGATGGGGCCTTGGACTCATATCTACCTGATTAAATGCTTGCCCTGACTTTCAATTTATCTCTTTTCTAGACTATAGACGTCTTCGTTGAGAGAGATGTCTCGAAAGGCGTTGTCAACAACAAGCAGACAAACTGGTCTTTTAAATTAGATGGTGTCCTCCACAACGCCTCTCAGGATATGGTTTATAATGTGTTGGCCACAGGTCTGGTCAGTCAAGCCCTGAATGGATATAATGGTAAAATTTCACACTGTTATTCTCATATTTATCCATTTCTAGGAATGTAAATATTTTCTCCATCTAACCATCAGGAAGAGCCTCTTTACTGTAAGAGATGTTTGGCAGTGGAATATCATGCCTCTCCATCTTATAAGGTTTTTAAACAATGGTGGATAGACATCTTATTTGCCTGCTCTTGTTAAGGTGAATATTAAAGCTATGTTTGTTGAGGTGGAGGGAGGATTACACACGAAGCAGCTAAAAATTAATAAATGTTTTAGTGAGGCATTGTGTTCTTGGGAGGCTGGTGTAAAGATCTTGTGGACACAGCCTACCTTTCTAGTGCTTGCTCTCCATCTTTTCTAGGTACTATAATGTGTTACGGGCAAACAGGGGCTGGTAAGACTTACACCATGACAGGAATGACAGAAAGCTATCTCAATCGAGGGATCATCCCCCGAGCCATACAGCAGGTAATTTGGAACATGATACAAAAGATGTGGGTGTTAAGGAGAAACCTGGAAAGGTCATCTCTCTGTGGTCCTGCTATTCCTATTGTTCCTGCTGATCACATCAATGCAGAAAACACCAATGCTGGAGTACAGTTGGTTCTTTCCAACAAAGATTGTAGATCAGAACTGTTTATTAAATTGTCTACAGCAAGCTGACCTTGATGGTGAGAGCTTTGCCTTTTGTTTGGTAAGAAATGTAGGAGTATTTGGTATCCATAGCAGAGTTTCCTGAAACATCAGGAAAGAAGATGACCATACAGTCTGGAAAACTCACAGCAACCCAGTGTAGCTAGTGCTATATATGAGCTTATGGTAGGAAACTGGAGAGCAAATATGCATGATGCTGTGGTGAGGTTTAAAAAGAGTAAACACTTGTATTGTTATAGGTTATACATTTCAGATGAAAGAGTAGAAAGACAAAGGAAGTTACCTAACATAGGTAAAAGAGTCCCTAATGCTGATTCTCATGTCTGTTGTACAAGGCATCCTGAGACAGAGGAGCTTCATTGTGCTTCCTTCTCAGACAAATGGAAACAGAACTCTAAAGACTTCTGGGAAAGAAGAGTGAAATGACCTCTTCATGCAGGCTGATAGCAAAACACCTTGAGTTGCATAGATCTAGAAAGCAGAGAAAACAAGTCAGGAGCCATGTACTAGAGTAGGCCTGGGCAAACTTTGGCCCTCTAGGTGTTTTGGACTTCTGGCCAATGAAGCCTTCCCCGCCCCTTGGTTTCCAGATACCCCATATTTCACCGCGTAATATTCACACACCCATTTTTGGGTTGGCAAAATGTGTATTTTGTGTTCCTCACATAATAGTTGCAGAGCCATTCGGGGCTGAGCCTTCCTTCCATCCCTCTGTCTGTCCTTTGAAGGCAAGGTAGTTTACAAATTTTTAAATGGAGTTCTCTAGAACAGTGGTTCTCAACCTGGGGTCCCCAGATGTTTTTGGCCTACAACTCCCAGAAACCCCAGCCAGTTTACCCGCTGTTAGGATTTCTGGGAGTTGAAGGCCAAAAATATCTGGAGACCCCAGGCTGAGAACCACTGCTCTAACACTGTACTATTCCCTTCTTCCTCTAAAGAGCTCCATTTCAGATATTGTAAATGGCCTTTGGAGGAAGAAAGAAGGGAGGGTGAGGCTTCTCTTCTCCTTCCTCTGAGGCAAAGCAGTTTAACAAACCAAAGAGTCCGAAATGTAGCTGTTTATTCTTGGTAATCTCTTCTCCTTCTCTTTTGAAGGTAAGGCATTTCATTAAAAACAAATTAAAGAATCAAAGGCAGATTTTTTCCTTGCATAATAGTCGCACCCCCCTTTTGATGGAAAAGCGGGGGAGGTGCAAGTATTATGTGATGAAATATGGTATATTGGACCATAACTCCCATCATAGTGCCAGAATTGTGGGTTTTGTGGTTCAAGCCATCTGAAGAGTTTTTGGGGTGAAGTGGTTAGATTCAAGTATCTCTACTTTCTGGGTGGGATAATCCAGTTGTACAGTGCTTTCACGTTTTGTGTTCTATCCTTCTGTGCTGGTACAGCTGTACCAGAACCTTCTACTTTACTTTCTTGCTGCAAATGTTTGCAATCCTAGGACAGGCCACCTGTCGATCACCATTAAGTTTGGTTCCGCCCCTTGTTCAGGGCTCTGGGAGGGAAGGAGCCATTTTTAAGTTAGTCTCTCTTAGGAAGCTCAGCTATAGGACGTAGACCAACTCGTCCCGTAGAAAAGCTTCATATACCAGAACACCATGGATATTGACTGTCAGAGGATACAGAACAACAGCACAGAAACATCTGCAAGCCTTAGCTGGTAGGTCCACTCGACAACCAGACGCACTTGGGAGTCGGCAGTGGGTCCCAGACCAGCTAGGCCCAGATAATAGATAGCTTGGGAGGGGTTATAAGAGGGTTTTCACAGTTATTCAAAGCCAATCGCCTGTCCTGTGGGGACAAGACTCCTTGAAGATTTATTATTTGTTCGTCAATAAAGACTTTGTTATTTCTTTAAAGACCCCAAGGCCATCTTTTCAGGGAATTTCCTCAACAACCTTTCTTTAGGCACCCTGGCTTCCCGCTGGGCGTAAAGCGTACATCCTATATAATAGACAATCAGTCACAGGCCCAGCACGTGACATAACACCTTCCTATCCATTTTATGCAGGAGAAAATCTTACTCTGTGGAGCCCCTAGTCAGTAAGCCCTCTTTCCCCACTAAGAAAGAAAAAAGGTATAAATAACCTATTTGCATCTTTTTAAAAATCTGATCTGTTTGAGGCAAAGCTTCCAATCCTTCTCTTGCAGGTCTTCAAGTCAGTGGAGGAACACGGGAGCCAGTTCATCACCGTACGGATTTCTTACATGGAGATCTACAACGAGACCATCTTTGACCTTCTCTCCATGATGCCCTTGGGAGCAGCCATGGATGTGCCTCTGTCTGTCGTAGAGAGCCCCTATGGGGTCTCCGTGAAGGGCTTGACTATACATCCTGCCCCAACTGAAGAAGTGGCTTTAAATCTCTTGTTTGAGGTAAGATCATCTCCCGGTCATCTTCCCTGGAAGGGAAGGAGACTTGCACAGAGGAGAGAACGCATTTACAGAATCCACATTTTCCCTCTGGATCAGCCCCAGTTATAATCAAGCCCAGCTCTATATGACCATTGGGAACATTTTGACCATTGTGGCTGCCTTTAGAGAAGTCATAGCATAGCATTATCAAATCAAGCCATGGCTAAACCCTCAGGCTGGATCTACACTACTATATAGTCCAGCTCAAAGTGGATAATCTAGGATTAGAAACTGGAATATATGCCAGAGTAGATGGGACCTCACTAGAGGCCCAAATTACTAAACAGAGGCTGTTGTACTTTGGACAGATTGTGAGATCAGCTGAGACTGGGGAAAATGGAAATGTTGAAGCCAGTGGGAAAAAGAGAAAGAACACATTGAAAGCGGCTTGATTTAGTTAAGAAATCCGTGGACCTGAATTTGCAAGATCACACCCATCATAAATGGGACTCGTGTAAATCTCTCGTTCACAGGGTCACTGTAACAGGAAGTTGATTTGATAGCACGTAATAACAACAGTACTTCATGTTGTATGAGACTTTCCAGGTATTCTTTCATTCTGGGTTTGTCCCCATGTTATCCACTACTGTTCTTGGGCTCGCAGCATGCGAGAAATAACCTGCTCTTTCTCCCTTCACCTGTGATTTGGACAATTTTTGTATGGATTTTAGGAAGAAATTTCAATTGGCACAAGTGCAGAGTTTTTTTTCTTAACTACATAACTGGATGGGATGCATGTGTTTTTTTGTTTGCATTCCCATTATGCCCAGGAAGGAAATGGGTCGGTTTCCTCTGCCCACACACTATTTTTCCAGTAACAGCTCCCCGCCCTATTCTCGTCATTAGTGAAATTTGAAGACTAAGGCCCCTTCCCCACAGCTGAATAAAATCCCACACTATCTGCTTTGAACTGGAATGTGGACTCAGATAACCCAGTTCAAAGCAGATATTGTGGGATTTTCTGCCTTGATATTCTGGGGGCCCTTCCACACAGCCCTATATCCCAGAATATCAAGGCAGAAAATCCCACAATATCTGCTTTGAACTGGGTTATCTGAGTCTACACTCAAATAATGTGGGATGTTATGCCTTGATATTCTGGGGTATAGGGCTGTGTGGAAGGGCCCCTAGAGACTGAGAGCAAGAATAGTGTTATAGTAGAGTTATGATTCAATGTATCATTGTGTTAGGAAACACCATAACTAAGAGCTTTTAAATAAACAGAACAGTATAATAACTCAGTGGGATTGTAGAGAGAAATGTGGCTTCTAGGCTGCTTGGTGTAAAAGTGCCTGAAATAGGAATAGGTGGTCTCCCATTGCAGTCTTAACCAGGGCTTGCCCTTCCCAGCTTTCAAGATCAAACAGGATACCTTGGGATATTTAGGCCTGTGCGCATGTGCCTTCAAGACATCTGTTGGCTTATGGAGACCCAGTGAATGTCATAGACAGACAAGGAAAGTTCACAGGAACATTTTCATGAGTGACATCAATAAATTACATTTGAAAAGTAAACATTCCAAGTTTGAGTCACCTGTTTCAGATGACCCATTAGGATTTTATTTCTCTCATTTTCCCTTCCTTTTTCAGGGCAACCTCAACCGGTCTGTTGGCCAACACGCTCTGAACACGCGTTCTTCTAGGTCCCACTGCATCTTCACCATTTACATTGAGGTTAGTTCCCGTGGAGTTTCCAGGGTCTGGCTCGCTGCTTCTGTCCCTTCCAAAGTGACTGAACACTCTTGACCTCTCACCTCAGTGTCATTCCAGAATCCTTTCCGATGCCCGGTATGTCACCTCCAAAATCAACCTGGTTGACCTAGCAGGCTCGGAGAGGCTGGCAAAGAGCAAAGTAAGTCGACCGCAAATGCTTCGTGAGGGTTATCAACCTCATTTTGCAAAAAGAAGAAGATCTGATGTACCAGCTGGGAACTAACGGTTGCCTGCTTTTGGAAGCTGGGCAGGACCTAGTTAAGACTTGCATGGGAAAACAAAAAAGGATTTCCAGGAAGGGCTGGCTGAGAAAGATTTTTACCTGAAATCCTGAAATAACTACATTGTCAATCATAGCTGGAAATACTCAGCTTGATGGCTTGTCTGGGGCCCTTTCCACATTGCTCCTGTATCCTAGGATCTGATCCCAGATGATCTAGCAATGGAGACTCATATTATCCTGTTTAAAGCAGATAATCTGGGATCATATCTTGGGATATTGGGCAGTGTAGAAGGGGTCTAAGTATAAGGCAGGCTTCTGTCTGCCATATCATTGTTTATATGCCTTGTAAGATCCCCATCTACATTGCCATAATCAAGTTTGAACTACATTATAATGGTAAGTGAAGACTCATATAATGCAAATTGAACCTCACTGAACTGATTAATATAAGGCCCCTACTACACTGTCCTTATATCCCAGGATCAGATCCCAGATTATTTGCTTTAAACTGGATTATATGAATCTCCACTGCCAGATCATCTGGGACAAACAGGTAACCTGGGATCAGATCCTGGGATATAGGGCAGTGTAGAAGAGCCATAGTCTATAATGTCAAATAATCCAGTTCAATGTAATTAATTTGCATTCTGAAACTGGATTATATGGCAGTGTAGATGGGGCCTAAGTCACTTCTGACTTGTGGTGAGTGACAGTAAGGCAAATCTATCAGTTTTCTTGGTCAGATATTACTATTACTATTATGTTGTTGTTATTGTTTGTATCTTGCTTTTTCTCTCTAAAAAGAGATTCAGAGCCACCCACCATATAACCAATACAATACAATCAAAACATGCAAACACTGAAATCGAATTAAACATGAGCAGTATTACAAAATAAACAGTTAAAACCCTAAAAGCAATCAAACATCTTTTCTTAGCTAAACCACAACACTCCTGACTTGCTCTTAACAAAATAATTTGTTAAGATAGTTAGATAGATCTGTTTATTGATTATTTAAGAGAGAGTCTGGCTTCTATTGAGGCTGGAAGAATATGACTCTGAACAACTCTTGCCAAATAAGCCTCGGTAGCCTAAATTAGTATGATTCTAAAAGGTAGTCCATGTGTTGTGCCCCAGAAGGACAGATTTGTGCCTGGTGTGGTGTAATCAATTAACACAAAGGTTTTAGAAGATGAAAAACATGTTTAGAGGGTGGAAAACACCTTAGTTCATGGACTGTGCAGAAAGGGCTGCCCTGGCAATCATTTGCAAAGCAAGCTCACCATCAACCTGTTTACTAGCCTTTTAAAAGCTTTCTAACTTACTTACGACACGTTTCTATCTGATGGGCTCTTTGCCACTTGCCTTGGGATTCGTTGATTGGTTATGGTTTACTCACTATCTGCAAGAAAAGTTAATACAATAGGTTTACACTTGCTACTAAAACATTCCGCAGGTAGAAACTAACTCTATATGACCTTGGTATAGTATCTACATTTTCACATCGACCAGCCGCCAGTCCACAAACCATCAGCAATAGCAAGTTTCCAATCAATAGTTGTAGCAAATGGATGCGCATATGATTCTGATCTTTGGCACACTGGAAAGCACATAATGGTTGGGCAGAAGTATAGTTAGGCTGAGGAGCAGTGATCTAAGACATCCTCTTGCTTTTTAACAGTCCGAGGGCCAGGGATTGAAGGAGGCCACTTACATCAACAAGTCCCTCTCCTTCCTCGAACAAGTGATCCTTGCCTTGTCTGATCGCAACCGAGAACATATCCCCTTCCGCCAGAGCAAGCTCACCTACACTTTGAAGGACTCTTTAGGTAAGCCAAGGCCAGGCAATGTATAATTCAGGCCTGGGCCAACTTTGGTCCTCCCTCCAGGTGTTTTGGACCTCAACTCCCACAATTCCTAACAGCCGGTAGGAATGTTAGGAATTGTGGGAGTTGAAGTCCAAAACACCTGGAGGGAGGACCAAAGTTTGTCCAGATTTTGTTTAGATGCAGGAATGGCTCAATAGTGCTGAGTTATAATTCTAACTTTGCTTTTACAGTAGAATCTCACTTATCCAAGCCTCTGGATTATCCAAGCCATTTTTGTAGTCAATGTTTTCAATATATCATGATATTTTGGTGCTAAATTCATAAATACAATAATTACAACATAACATTACTGCGTATTGAACTACTTTTTCTGTCAAATTTGTTGTATAACAATGTTTTGGTGCTTAATTTGTAAAATCACAACCTAATTTGATGTTTAATAGCCTTTTCCTTAATCCCTCCTTATTATCCAAGATATTTGCTTATCCAAGGTTCTGCCGGCCCGTTTAGCTTGGATAAGTGAGACTCTACTAAACTTCCTTTCTCTCACAGGTGGGAATTGCAATACGGTCCTAGTGGCTAACATCTGCAGCGAGGCTATTCACATTATAGAGACGGTAAGCATCTTGAGCTTTTGGGTCAGGACAGAGGCCGAGGATGCCTCAAAATAAAGCCATCAGACTGCAAGGACATTAAGTTGGAAAGTGCCTAATTTATGGCTTAAATTACGGAGCTGTTAAGTTTCTGTAAAACCAGTGGACTTGTCCTCTTCCTCCTTTGGTTCAGATGGTGAGGAACGGGTCTTAGAAGCTCCTCGCTAGCCTTTTCTCAAGCCCCTTCCACACTGCCATATAAAATCCAGATTATCTGCTTTGAACTGAATTATATGGCAGTGTAGACTCATATAATCCAGTTCAAAGCAGACAATCCACATTATCTGCTTTGAACTGGATTATTTGAGTCTACGCTGCCTTTGTTGTGAAGTGAATATGGGAAAACTCATGCTTATTTTAGATTTTTTTTTTTGCAGCTCTCCACCCTTCGGTTTGCTAGCAGAATGAAATGGGTGATGACGGAGCCAATTGTCAATGAAAAGTTTGACGCAGAGGTGTGTCCCATCCCTTTTTGACTTCTCTTGTTGGGCAAGGAGGGAGAGGTTTACTTGGCAACTAACAGATTAAGGAATCTGCCTTTGAGGCAGAGTAAGGGGCTATGAGATTTGCGTGAAAAGAATGATCTGAAAGAATGGCTGAGCTGAAGTTTCAAAAGGCAAAGGGAAATCCAGCCATCGTCTGGTCAGCTCTCGGCTGAATGATATGGGCTCACTTGCTTACTTATGTTTTACTTTGCTGTACAGCAAGGACTTGGCAGGTTTCCCTGAGAAATACTAAAACATACATCAAGTAAAATATTAATTTTGTGCGAGGGTGCACACGGGCATGGTTTGACATTGTCTTAAACTGCTTTGACCTTTATCTGAGCCATCTTTTAACAATTGTTTTCTGTGCTCTTAGGCCCCTTCTACACTGCCATATAATCCACATTATCAAAGCAGATATTCCACATTAGCTGCTTTGAACTGGATTATATGAGTCTACACTGATATATAATCCAGTTCAAAGCAGATAATATGGATTGTATGCGGCAATGTAGAAGGGGGCTTTGTTTTATTCAGTTATTCTTATACCTTTAAATTAGTTTGAGATGTTTACAACTGGATTTTACTATATCTTGTCCTGAGGTCCTTGGCTGCAGGAGCCAACTGGCAATATTTTTATATTGTATTTCTTCAATTTTAAGATGCACCCTAATTTCAGTGCCCTGCCGCTAACAATAAATGCATAAGATGCACCTGCAATTCTAAGATGCATCCCATTTTTAGAGATATTTATATAGGGAAAAGGTGCTTCTTAGAATCAAAGAAATACAGTAAATGAATATACTAAGACTGAATCCAAAGGGAGAAGAACTTTGTAGACATCACTTGCTCATTTCCTCATAATGCTAAAGATGTGGGACCTTGGAGTCAATGGTCACAAGTACTTTGCTCACATCCTACTTTGCAGGAAAAGCTTGAAGCCTCATCTACATTGCCACATAATCCATTATCTGGTCCCAAATTACACTATGCAACGTGATATTTGTTCCTGGGTTATAAATGTCATTTCCTAATGACATTTCTATCATAAAAACATGGGAAATGTTTATCAAACTGCAAAAACTTTGTTTTTGTGTGACATCCTGTAGCATATGACTTTAAAAGTAAGGACCACACAATTAAACAGGAAATAACACTTCTAGACCAGGAACATAATAGTGTTATCTGCTTTGAACTGGATTATATGGCAGCGTAGATCCAGCCCGAGAACATAGCTTCAGGAAAACTCAGTTTCCTCATCCTTTTTAGGGGCTGGAGATATGGCCATGAACAGGCTTATGGTATTAATCATTGAGAGTGGTAGGAGTCGGTGAGAGTGCCCTAGCTTGCAAAGAGGAGCTTTCTTTCTCTCTATATATACTCACCTGTCTTTTTTCTCCTTTTGCTTAGAGAATGGTGAAAAATCTGGAAAAAGATGTCCTTTACCTGAAGGAGGAGCTGGCGATGCACAACAGCTTGGTAAGGAGAGGCCTGGGGTGGCCGGGTCAAGCAGAACTTAGGCTAGGTTTAGTCACTGCAATCAAAAATTAATTACCATTGTTGGTAATGAATTACTCCCAAGCACTGACGTTTGGGCCTTGTGCTTGTTGGGGAATCTTCTGTTGACAGTCATTCCCTTTATTTATTTATTTTTGTAAAATACATTTTTATTAGTGTTTTTTTCAACATAAACTCAGACAAAAACATAAATAAAGTAAATTACAGAATTGAGAAAAGAATAGAAAAAAAGGAAGAAAAAGAAAAAGTAAAACAAAAGAGAAGAGAAGAAAAAAAAGAAAGAAAGGGGTAAAAATTAAATAGACAAAAAATAGCCAAAAAACCCACGTAAAATATAAAATAAACTTCCAACTATTGCATTGTGTCTTTGGGTCTCTTCTTTTCCCCCTTTCCTAAGTTCTCAAATTCATCCTGATAGCCCAGATCATTCCTTTTCTCCTGTTATGAGGTTTAGTACATAATCTAGTTTTCTTAGATCTCAAATTAAAATCTTTTTTCCTCTCTTAAATATTTTCTAATCATTTCCCAGTCTGTTTGTTTTCTTGGATGACCTTGATTGCTAGCAGGTACGTCAATTTGTCCATGTTCATTATTTCTAGGAAATTATTAATCCAGCATTTCATTTCCGGAATTTCTATTTCTCCAAGACTTGGCTACCGTAGACAGTCATTCCCTTTAGAAGTGAAGCGAATCCTGGTTTGGCTCTTTTACACACAGTCAGCATTCTGTATTCACAGGATCCTCTGAATTGCTTTTTTTGTTAACCTGAGAGAGCACTTTTTTAGGAATCGCTAAGGCTGGATCTACACTGCCCTATATCCCAGGATCTGATCCCAGATTGTGTTGTCGAAGGCCTTCATGGATGGGATCACAGGTTTGTTGTGTGTTTTCCAGGCAGTATGGCCATGTTCCAGAAGTATTCTCTCCTGACGTTTCACTCACATCTATGGCAGGCATCCTCAGTGGTTGTGAGGAATATTCCTCACAACCTCTGAGGATGCCTGCCATAGATGTGGGCGAAACTCACAACCTCTGAGAATACCTACCATAGATGTGGGCGAAACGTCAGGAGAGAATACTTCTGGAACTGCTGGAAAATACACAACAACCCTGTGATCCCAGATTATCTGTCAGTGGGAACTCATATAATCCAATTCAAAGCACATATGGATTATCTGATTTGATAATCTGGATTATATGGCAGTGTAGAGGGGGCCTAATATGTGTCCCATTTTTAGATATGTTTATATAGGGGAAAGTGTGTCATAGAATTGAAGAAAGTACTTACTGAGTATTATTCTTACTCACAATGGCATTCTTGCTGCCTTTTACGCCAAGTGTCGGAGTCCTATTTTGGGTCAATAGGTATTGCTTTCTGTAGGATTTGCAAGTCTCGGGGCGCGTGGAAGACTCGCAGGGCAAGAAGTCTTCAAAAACTTTCCTTCTTTCTCAACTTCATGGTTTTCATTGGAATAGCCCACTCTAAGCAATTGCGGTTGATGCTCAATGTCATAACCAGCTCACCCTTGTGACATCATAGAGTCATAGGACTGCAAGGTCTATCTCCTCCAACCCTGCACATGCAGGACATATGGGAAGAGCATCCCCACAAGGCGGCCATTCAGCCTCTATTTAAAGATGTCCAGAGGAGAATCCACCACCATCGGAGGCAATCGATTCTGTTGTCAAATATTCAATTATCATCAGGAAGTTTTTTCTAATGTTTAAAAGGTAAAGGTTTTCCCCTGACGTTAAGTCCAGTCATGTCTGACTCTGAGGGTTGGTGCTCATCTCCATTTCTAAGCCAAAGAGCCGGCATTGTCCATAGACACCTCCAAGGTCATGTGGCCACTGGCATGACTGCATGGAGCGCCGTTACCTTCCCGCCGGAGCGGTACCTATTGATCTACTCGCATTGGCATGTTTTCAAACTGCTAGGTTGGCAGAAGCTGGGGCTAACAGCGAGCGCCCACTCCGCATTTCTAATGTTTAGGTGGGATTTATTCTCTAGTTCAGGCACTGAAGCTTTATCTCCAATCTTAGTTTCCACAACAAGCCACATTTTTCAGAATCCAATTCTCACAGGGACAAAAAGTGAGGTGAAACATTCTGAATGGTGCCCAGACAGCAAAGGAAACACCACAAGGGTTTTAACCATTCCCTATGCTATCCAAAGCTTCTTTCTATCTATCTATCTATCTATCTATCTATCTATCTATCTATCTATCTATCTATCTATCTATTTGGCTGGAGTTACACTTAAAAATGTGCTTGCTCCAACTTACATACAAATTCAACTTATAGAACCTCTCTTGTTTGTAATATGGGGACTGCCTGTAATCCAGTTCAGTGCAGTTCAATCTGCATTATATGAGGCTGGATCTACACTGCCATATATCCTAGTATCTGATCCCAGGTTGTCTGGCAGTGGAGACTCATATAATCCAGTTCAAAGCAGATAAATCTGTGTTCAGATTCTGGGATACAGGGCAGTGTAGATCCAGCTTGAGTCTACAACTAGCCATTATAATCCAATTCACACTGAATTATATGGCAGTGTAGACAGGGCCTTCTGTAGGTCGGAAGGAGAGCTGTGCCCCCTTCTACACTCATATAATCTAGAATATTGAAGCAGATAATCCACATTATCTGCTTTGAACTGGATTATCTGAGTCTACATTGCCATATGATCCATCTCAAAGCAGATAATCTGGATTGTATATAGCAATGTAGAAGGGGCTTCAATTCATCCAAACCACCTTCTGGAACTGCATTATATCTCAGTGTAGATGGGGCTTAAGTGTGTTTGTGAGAAGTTGTGGATGTTCTGATTGATCTCATTGAGTGAGTTGACTGGACTGCCATGTGTCTTCAATGCAGAAGGCAGAAAGCAATGCAAAAGTGACCAGGATAATGCCTAGCATCCTTTAGCCCAGGCAAATTGATGTGTTTCCTTTTCCTGCCCTGCTTTAGCTCAACCGGCCCCCAGTGTCCTATGAGCCCCTGAATGAGATCCAGATTGGAGAGATCCATTCTCAGGTCCGCCGGTACCTTGAAGGGACCATCGATGAATTAGATGTAAGTAGTTCTCTTGCAAGTTACTTTCCTTCCTCTTCTCACCTGCTTATTTTCTTTCTCATTGATAATTCTTTCCCTTTAAATGTCTGCAATGGGTCCCCAAGTCTTTGAAATCCGTCTCTATTGACCTTTCTCCCATCAAATTGGGTCATTTCTGCTAAGTCTTATCAGTCTCGACTTCCTTACAGTCCTCCTTGTTCTGACTTGTCTTCTCCAGATTGTGAGCATCCGACAGATCCACGAAGTGTTCAACCAGTTCAAAACAATTTTGAGGTAAGATACTGGGCCCAATTCTGAGCACCACAATTCAAGACGGATATATATATATATATATATATATATATATATATATATATATATACATACACACACATACACACACATACATACATACACACACACACACATACATACAGTAGAGTCTCACTAATCCAAGCTAAACGGGCCGGCAGAAGCTTGGATAAGCAAATATGTTGGATAATGAGAGATTAAGGAGAAGCCTATTAAACATCAAATTATGTTATGATTTTACAAATTAAGCACCAAAACATCATGTTATACAACAAATTTGACAGAAAAAGTAGTTCAATATGCAGTAATGTTATGTTGTAATTACCGTATTTACGAATTTAGCACCAAAATATCACGATGTATTGAAAACACTGACTACCAAAATGCGTTGGATAATCCAGAATGTTGGATAAGCGAATGTTGGATAAGTGAGACTCTACTGTATGTATATATATATATATACACACACACACACACACTATATATATACAGTAGAGTCTCACTTATCCAACTTTCGCTTATCCAACACTTATTAACACTTCCCAAGTGTCTAGGACTGTGTAATGTATTTTCGGATGTATTTCGATATCATTATTTTTTTATTATTATTATTATTATTATCATCATCATCATTATTATGTTCCAGCTTTTTATATATATATACACAGTAGAGTCTCACTAATCCAAGCCTCGCTTATCCAAGCCTCTGGATAATCCAAGCCATTTTTGTTCTGCCGGCCCGTTTATGTTGGATAAGTGAGACTCTACTGTATATATATATATATATATATATATATATATATAGTGTATGTGTGTGTGTGTATATATACACATATATAATATATATATACACACACACACCACTTGCCTAATTTCTAGCACAGATCTGAACAAACCTCTGATGATGCCTTTAGCCACAGATGCAGGAAAGAATGCTATTGGAACATAGCCATACAGCCTGAAAATCTCACAACAACTCTCATAACATTGAGCCATGATCCTTAAAGTGATCTCAAAGTGCTCTAATTTGGCAGTGTGGATGCACTCTTGAACTCCTGTGGGAGTAGAGGTCTTATGGGAACTCTCAGGTAAGGCCGTCCCTTCACCAAACATGATCCCAGCCTTTTATAGTTGGATCCATCAGCTGAACCAGTGTTTGGACTCAAGGTGCATCTCTACTATAGAAGGAATTCAACCTGACACCACTTCAGCTTCCATTCTGGGAGTTGCAGTTCTACAAGGTCTTTAGCTTTCTCTGCCAAAGGGTGCTGGTAACTCCCCAAATTGCAGATCCCAGGGATCCGTAGCATTGAGCCATGGCACCAAGTAGGGCCGAAGGACATTCATTCTGCAGTGTCGATGCACCCTAAGTCAAAACCAGTGTCGTGTACATCTCTACTCAGCCAGAAGCATGAAGGATTCTGGGGAGTTGTAATCCACAAAGCCAATTTTTCCAAACTTTGGTGGAGCATCTGCCTTTACTCACAGCAACCCAATTGAACCTTTGTATGTCTCTCTCCCTTTAGCCAACAAGAGCAGGAGGTGGAGTCCAAACTGCGGAGCAAATACACCCTGATAGACAAGAACGACTTTGCAACCCTCACTGCTGTGCAAAAGGTCAGTCGGTGGCATCCTAATACACCTCTGGGTCTATGTGTAGGACATCAAGCCTTTCCCTTTATGGCATCATTCCCTCCTCTTGCCCCAAAAGACAGTAAATCCTCAATCAGGGTAGCCAAAGTGTGATATGTGGTCTTTAAGTGGCTCCTAGGCCTATTATTATTATTATTATTATTATTATTATTATTATTATTATTATTATTATTATTTCTATATTATTATTAAGGAGCCCCGGTGGTGAAGTGTGTTAAAGCACTAAGCTGCTGAACTTGCAGACCAAAAGGTCCCAGGTTCAAACCCCGGGAGCGGCGGGAGCGGCCGCTGTTAGCTCCAGCTTCTGCCAACCTAGCAGTTCGAAAACATGCCAATGTGAGTAGATCAATAGGTACTGCTCCGGCGGGAAGGTAACGGCGCTCCATGCCGTCATGCCAGTGGCCACATGACCTTGGAGGTGTCTACAGACAACGCTGGCTCTTCGGCTTAGAAATGGAGATGAGCACCAACCCCCAGAGTCAGACACAACTGGACTTAACGTCAGGGGAAACCTTTACCTTTTACCTATATTATTATTGTTGTGCCTATATTATTTTATTATTATTGAAATTATTATTTCTATATTATTATTATTTCTTTATTATATTATCAATTTATTTGTACATAACAACACAGCATACATGCATATTAGGTCCAAGTGTCTGGGGTTTGTCTCTGAATATTGGGCTCTTCCCAAGGGCCTGGGATATTAGAGGTATTTTGCAGAATGTGCACAGTTCCGAGAAGTGTTTATTGTTTTATATTATTTTTTAATATTACCATTATTATTTCTATAATTCTATATTATTATTATTTCTATATTTTATTATTACTGTACCATTATTATTTCTATTTTATTGTTATTTCTATATTATTTTATTATTACTATTATTTATTTATTTATTTATTATTATTTCCATATTGTTTTATTCTTGTTATCATTATTATTTTTATATTGTTATTATTATTATTATTATTATTATTATTATTATTATCATCAACACAACGACGTTGTATGGCACAGCAAACAAGATAGATATGCTGGATTTCGTTTCGCAAAACCACAAGTCGAACATTTCCCAAGTGTCTAGGACTGTGTGATGTATTTTCGGATGATGCGCGCAGATCCCAGCAGGGTGGCCTTTTGCAGTTGGCAGATCGTAATTTTGTCAATGTCTATTGTTTCCAAATGCCGACTGAGATCTTTTGGCATGGCACCCAGTGTGCCCATCACCACCGGGACCACCTGCACTGGTTTCTGCCAGAGTCTTTGCAGTTCGATCTTGAGGTCCTGATAGCGGCTGAGTTTTTCCTGTTGTTTTTCGTCAATGCGACTGTCACCTGGGATGGCAACATCAATGATCCAAACCTTGTTCTTTTCCACAACTGTGATGTCTGGTGTGTTGTGTTCCAGAACTTTGTCAGTCTGGATTCGGAAGTCCCACAGTATCTTTGCGTGCTCATTTTCCAATACTTTTGCAGGTTTGTGATCCCACCAGTTCTTTGCTGCTGGGAGGTGGTACTTGAGGCATAAGTTCCAATGAATCATTTGGGCCACATAGTTGTGCCTCTGTTTGTAGTCTGTCTGTGCAATTTTCTTACAGCAGCTGAGGATATGATCAATGGTTTCATCGGTTTCCTTGCACAGTCTGCACTTTGGGTCATCAGCTGATTTTTCGATCTTGGCCTTGATTGCATTTGTTCTGATGTCTTGCTCCTGGGCTGCAAGGATCAGGCCTTCTGTCTCCTTCTTCAGGGTCCCATTCGTGAGCCAGAGCCAGGTCTTCTCCTTATCAGCTTTTCCTTCAATTTTGTCAAGGAACTTTCCATGCCATGTTTTGTTCTGCCAGCTGTCAGCTCTAGTTTGTAGTGCGGTTTTCTTGTACTGGTTTTTTGTCTGCTGTGCTTTGAGGAGTTTCTGATTTTTGACTTCAATCAAAGCAGGTTCTTCACTTTGCTTGACATATTCTGCCAGGGCATGTTCTTCTTCTTTGACTGCTTGTTTTACTTGCAAGAGTCCTCTGCCCCCTGATCTTCTAGGCAGATATAGCCGGTCAACATCACTGCAAGGGTGCAGGGAATGATGAATGGTCATGAGTTTTCTTGTTTTTCTGTCCAAATTGTCCAGTTCCACCTGTGTCCAATTTATGATGCCAGCAGTATATCTTATGACAGGTATGGCCCAGGTGTTTATGGCCTTGATGGTGTTGCCTCCATTGAGCTTGCTTTTGAGAATTTTTATTGAGAATTATTATTATTATTATTATTATTATTATTATTATTATTATTATTGAGAATTATTATTATTGAGAATTATTATTATTATTATTATTATTATTATTATTATTATTATTATTATTATTATTATTATCTCTCCTAAAGAATCTCAAAGCAGTGAACAGTGGTCAAAACAAGGTTTCATCAATTTTTGTGAACCTTTTTGTTTTGCTCCCAAATGCTCTCTAGGAAATTTGGAAGGACATGATTAATTATTATTATGTTTACATTTATGTTTATTGTGTTTATTATTATTATGTTTATTTATACCCTGCTTTCTCTCTCTACAAAAGAGACTCAAAGCGGCTAACAGTAAAACTGATGCAATACAATTTAAAACCTTAAAATACACAAACATTAAATAAAATTAAATATTAACAGTATGAAAAAATAAACAGTTAAAAAGTGTTTTTGTGGATCTTTGAAACAGGCAATGAATAGGAAGTTACTCTTGCTCCCTTCCAGTTGCTAAAAGGCACTAAAATAGTCCAAGGAGAGGTCTTAAAGCCACAGGATACATTTCCCCACCAAAGGCATTGGTGTTGTTTATTAATGCTTGCCCTCAGGCTATCTGCATGCAAATACAATATATAATATAAAAGTGCTACCTAATATAATAATAATTTATTACCCACCTCTCGCTGTGGCTCGAGGCAGAGTACGACATCATTAAAACAAGCGATAGTAAAGGTAAAGGTTTTCCCTTGACATTAAGTCCAGTCGTGTCCAACTCTGGGGGTTGGTGCTCATCTCCATTTCTAAGCCAAAGAGCCGGCGTTGTCCATAGACACCTCCAAGGCCATGTGGCTGATTACCTACCCCTGGCCTAAATGGAAGAGAATGTGTTTTGTCCAATCAGCACAGTCCCAAGACATGCATATTTCTTTGTATTGTCAAAGGCTTTCACGGGTGATCCTCTGAGGATGCCATTAGCCACAGATGCAGGTGAAACATCAGGAGGAAATGCTGCTAGAACACGTTGGCCATACAGCCCAGAAACTGCACAACAATGCATGTTTTTCCCCTTCTCTTCCCTTTTGCCAGGCCGGGCTGGTTGATGCCGAGGGCCACCTGGTCGGGGAAGTCGATGGCCAAGGCTTTGGGATCGGAGTGGCCCCGTTCTCCTCCAAACCCGGAGGGAAGAAGTCCAAGGCGAAGAAGGGCAAAGACCTCAGCAGGTGGGTCCCCCTTGGCCCCACTCCCCTCTCTCCAACAGAGCAAGGGTCTTCCTGTTAACCCGTCCCTATGCCATCCAAATCTTATAGATAGATATATTTGGTTGAAGTTACACTTCAAAAATGTACCCGTTCCAACTTTCATACAAATTCAATTTAAGAACAAACCTACAGAACCTATCTTGTTTGTAACTTGGGGACTGCCTGCATATTTGTTGCTGTGTTCCTTTAAGTCACTTCCAACTTATGGTGACCCTAATGGAACCTCTAATTGGGCTTCTGAGGCTGAGAGTGTGTGACTAAGTGGCCTTGGGACCCCTTTCCATCTTAAGGGTTCTATGATTTTGGACCAGCTGAAATTTCTGAATGCCTTTCTTCCTGCCACACAAGATGGGAGCCTCTGCAATCCACCCATTATCAAATTTTCCAAGTCTGTTCTGCCTCAGTCAGACTTCGCCTGGAATAATCCCTGAGCCCACCGGCTGTTAGGAATTGTGGAAATCCAAAACACCTGGAGGGCCCAAGTTGGCCCATGCCTGTTATGGGGCCTCTTTGCAGGAGTAAATCACCAGGAATGATAAAATCTTCAATGCGTTCTGGTGTAACTTTGCCTTCCTTTCAAAGCCCCACGTCGAAGAAGGAGGGCCCGGTGAGCCCCCAGTCTGGGAAGGAGGTGGAGCCCGTCTCTCCGTCCCGCAGCCAAGTGACCACCTCTGGCAAGGAGCCCGAGGTCAAGGAGACGCGGGAGCTGGACACCATCAGCGTGGACACCCATCGTTCCGACTCCGCGGCCAAAGAGGAAGCCTCCACCAGGCCCAGGTAGGGATCTGCTCCACTACGGCCCCGAAGCCTCTTTTCACCACAAACCACACACTGTCCAGATAATCCAATGGAAGAGTTTATTAAAACAGAGTATAATAAAAGCTGGAGATGTGAAAAGCAAATATAAAAAGGGAATCCAAGCTCAGAGTTATATCCATAAAAACCAAAAGTTAAAAAAAATCTCTTTAGAGAAAGTCTCTAAAACAATTCCACTGAGATATGCAAAGACAAGGTACATCTTCCTTCAGGAAACAACTGAAGACTTGGATGCTTTGGCAGGCCTTCAGAGATACAGTCATTAATTAATCAGCCCCAGAGGGTTTTTAATAATCTATCCTGTATTTATTACGGTCTTACCATTTATGTGTTTTAAATGCAATTTTTTTATCTTGTATTGTTGTTTTAATTGATATTTATTTATTTATTTATTTATTTACTATATTTATATCCCGCCCTTCTCACCCTGAAGGGGACTCAGAGTGGCTTACAAATTTTATGTACATACAATATATTATATTATTAGCATAGCACAATATTAGCATTATAATATAGTGTACTATACCACTATATTGTAATATTATTTGTAATATTATATATAATATAGAATTCATATTATTATATTGTATAATTATTAGTATTATATTGTATTACATTATATATAATGATATATTGTATTACTGTTTTATCTTTTTTATATTGTGATTTGTATTATGTTTCTTATATTTTGTCCTTATGTTGTTTGGGCCGCTGCCCCATGTAAGCCGCCGCAAGTCCCCACGGGGAGATGGTGGCGGGGTATAAATAAAGTTTTTTTATTACAGTAGAGTCTCACTAATCCAAGCCTCGCTTATCCAAGCCTCTGGATAATCCAAGCCATTTTTGTAGTCAATGTTTTCAATACATCATGATATTTTGGTGCTAAATTCGTAAATACAGTAATTCCTACATAGCATTACTGCGCATTGAACTACTTTTTCTGTCAAATTTGTTGTATAACATGAAGTTTTGGTGCTTAATTTGTAAAATCATAACCTAATTTGATGTTTAATAGGCTTTTCCTTAATCCCTCCTTATTATCCAAGTTATTCACTTATCCAAGTTTCTGCCGGCCCGTTTAGCTTGGATAAGTGAGACTCTACTGTATTATTATAAATCCAAGGCTGGCAGAACTATGCCTCACAAGACCAGAATGCAGAAATATCTTGAAAACTTGGCTACATGAATTCCAAGGCCCATGACACCGAGAGATCTGCACCTGAACGCAGCGTTGCTCTCACAAAGATTATACCAACATGAACCACTTTTTAAAAACCAAAATCCGTCCCATGAGGTTGTTTCTTTTGCACCTGTTTCATTATCTCTGAGTCACTTAGAGAAGTAATTCCTTAATTGCAGACCCTATTGTCTCAGCTCCAATCTCTTTGACCCTGACAAACATTAATCTCCAAAGACAAGTATCCACTATTACAGTAACACAGAAACCATTAAACCTACATTTAGTTCAATACAGCAATATGAAAACAGATACAAAAGCCGTTGCTAAACAATCAAACAAAGGACTGTTACATTTACAGTAAAAACAATATTTTTCTCTTGGATGAATTTACTCCTCATAAACAATAAATGTTCTCTAGTTTTTTAATTGTTCCACATACACAAATTGAGTCCTCTTCTTATATATAATTACTAGCTGTGCCCGGCCACGCGTTGCTGTGGCGTATGGGAATTCTTTGTTAGGTAGGTGGAATAACAATGAATAGCTTTGTAGCCTGAAAGCCTGGCCATTTTCTTATGTGAATCCTTGTTTGGTGAGCTGGAATAGAAAGGAATAGGCTTGCTGCTTGGAAGGTTAGGTAGTTGCCTTTTAGGGGAATTTTTTTGGGGGTGGTAGAATTGTAATGAATAGCCTCAGTGGTTCAAAACCTAGGTGCTTGCTACCTAGGAGAAATCTTTGGTTGGTCAGCTTCAGAGTAGTATCACTGTTTGAAAGCCTGGTTGCCTTTTATGAAGGTTAATTTTTTATTGGTCTGGTTGAATTGCACTGAATATCCTTGCAGCTCCAATGTCTGCCTGTATTTATTATTTTGTATTTTATATATATATATATTACAAAATATAGAAAGCATGGCAATAAGAATAAGAATAGTAGAAGTTCCCTCCCATGGTAGCCCCCTCCCGAAGAAAGCCCCCCCCTGTAATTCCTCGTCCTGTTTTTCGTTGTTTCTCAACCTTGTGTTCTATTGTCGGGTCTTTCCTTGCCTTTGTTTATATTTTGTTTGGAGGGGAGGGAGGGGGGGAGTGTGACCCCCCTTCCCTTCCCTCCTCCCGCTCGGGAAGCCCATTCCCCTTCCCTCTTCCTCCCCTTCGTCCTCCTTTTCCTCTTCTTCCTTCGCCCCTATGGGGCGGCCGAAGGGGGAGCGGTAATTCTTCCAAAGGAAGAGAGAGAGCAGGAGTAAGAGGAGACCCTTGCTTACCTTTTTCTTTTCCTTTTCTGGGCCTGGAAGGGAAGGACGGAAAGCCCATGGATGCCGGTATGGCCCTGGGAGTTGGAAAGCCATGGAGGGGGTGGGGCCAGGAGGTCCAGCGGTCGAGGGACGATAGGGAGGCCCATGGGTGCAGGAAGGTGTGGGCCCCGAGGTCCCGGAGGAGACCTGAATGGCCAGAAGGAAGGGGCTGGGGCCTGCCGGGAAAAGGCCAGGAGGCATCTGGTAAGGGTTCACAGAGAAGGAGGGGGGACCTGAGAGAGGCAGCGAGCTGATCCTGGGCAGCCATGCTGTCCCGAAAAATACTTTGAGTTCCGCGCACATGCGTATATTGCCTGTTGTGGTTTTTGGCCTTTTTTGGTGTTGTGATTGTGTTTTTTGTGTGATTATGTTGTATCTTACTGGAGGCAGGGATAATGGATTGTGTTGGTAATTTTAGAGTTTGGGGAGTGTTGGGTTTTGTTGTTTTGTGAGTCGCCGTTATGCCAAAAGCCTTTTATATAGAGAGATTGTTCTTGTTTCTTTATTATGGATAGTAGACTCCAAAACCACAACTTGTTTCAACTCAAAAGAGTCTTCATCAGGTGGATTGTAATCCTTTTTTTCAGTTTTTTTTTAGTTTTTTTAATGTGGATCCTATAGGGAACATATATAGTGGCTACCAGTTATTTACAATACATATAGGTACATGAGACATACACGATACACAACAAAGATAATGTAAAAGTCATACTCACAGAAAGATCTAAGTTTTAAACATTAATCTCCCCCATTTCCCTCAGTCTGCACCTCTGGCAGGTTCCCATGGGAATGAAACCCACCTTCACCGTTCTCTTGGTAACTGCCAGGAGATTCCAAAACATTTTGCTCTGGGCTCTCAGAATCTCTCCCAGATTCTCCTTCCTTCTCTTCTGCACACTCAGAAGATGAGGAAGGCATGAGGAAAGCATACCCATGCCTGCTTTAGAGACATCTTATCTGTCTCCATGCTCATAGGAGAAGAACCACAGGAAGTCTTAGGGGCTTATCATATGGCCAGGAAACTTTGAATAAAGGGCTGCATCTCTGAGAAGGATCAGTCTAATGTCACAAAGAAATAAGAGAAAATAACAGACACAGAGAGCAATGGAAGAAGGGCTTTCCCTGCAAGCTACCTCAGCTGCCTTCTATTTCCTTGTTGAGGACTATAAACCTGTGCAGGATGTGGTTGACTTCCAACACATACTCAGTCTCTTTCTTCCCAATTGAGGGTTTTTTTTAGTAATCTGAGGGGCTTCACCAGAAGATTTAGGACTTCCAGGGGATGCTCAGTGCACTGTCCCCAAACCTATGGCTAATGCTATCGTTGCCCGGTCCTTTCTGTGCAGCTCCCCGCCCGCCAGGCCGGCTGCCTTTGAGGACTTCAAGAACGAACGGGGCAGCGAGATCAACCGGATCTTCAAGGAGAACAAGGGCATCCTGAATGACCGCAAGAAGAAGCTGAGCGAAGTGGCCCACCGGCTGAACCTGCTCAAGCAGGAGATGGACACCGCCCGGCAGGCCCTGGAGGCCCAGAAGCTGGAGCGCGAGCAGCAGGGTGAGAAGCTGGGCAACTGGGAATCCATGTTCCAAAGGCCACTTCACCCAGCCTGGGCTTTGTTGTGGCATCTGGCATGGATGTGGATGAAATGTACCAACTCAGTGATGCTCTCAGCTGGACCTAAATGGTCTCTTGCAGTTGAGATGGAGACACAGAGGGATGTCATTTCCTACTGGGTTTGATCATGAAAACACGGGGAAAGTTTATTAAACTGCACAAACTTTGGAGAACATTAGATGGTTTGAATATCCCCATGTGAGTTCTGTCTCCGTCCTCGGATGGACTGTTTCACTCCTGCTTGTCTCTAAAGCCCTGTTCTGACCTCGGGCCCCACAGGAGAATACCTCAACGATGAGGGGCAAATCATCATCGACGAGGAGGAGTTCCTGCTGATCATGAAGCTGAAGGACCTGAGGAAGCAGTACCGGGCCGACTACAGCGAGTTGCGAGACCTGCGCTCCGAAGTCCAGTACTGCCAGCACTTGGTGGACCAGTGCCGCAACAGGTTGCTCACAGGTACCTCTGGCTGCAGCCTTTCTGAGAGAAGGGACAGAGGCATGGCATTGGGGTCATAGAATCAGAAGACCCCACAAGCAAGGGCCGTCCAGTCCAACCCCCTGCCATGCAGATCCCTAAAGAACCCTTTTTCCAAGGTCCAAATGGACAAATGAAACTATTGATATAGGATCTAGAGTTACAGGTTTCTTCCTGTCCTCAGAGGTAATTGTGTGGCTTCTGTGCATCACATTAAACCCACTAGACACAGGGGAGCCCTTAGCTTGTTTGGCCACGGTTCCCAACAAACTTAAGGCCCTTTCACACTGTCATTTAATCTATTCTATCAAAGCAGATAAACCACATTTTTTGCTTTGAACTAGATTATCTGGCAGTGCAGACTCATATAATTCAGTTCAAATCAGATAATGTAGATTATCTGCTTTGAAAATCTGTATTATATGGCAGTGTAGAAGGAGCCTAAATTTGCACTTCCATATAATCCAGTTCAAAGCAGATGTTTCTTAACAATAACACAGGAATTTCAAACTGGCCACCCGCTCCACTTAATCTCTGTTTATACCTGAGGCTGAATTTCAGATTTATTCCATCTGTAATCTACTTTAAGATCCTTGGTCTTATTGATGTTAAGAACAAAATTGTTGTCCCTGCACCATAAGAAGAGTTGATTCACCTCATCCCAGTTGGTTGGCTCATCCCCTTCAGAGATAAACCCCATCACTGTTGTATCATCTGCAAATTTAACAATGATATGACTATGGTGAACGAGGGTGCCAGAGTTCAGGCTCCAACAAACTCTCCCTGCACAGACCAGTTTTGTCTTTCTGCAACTCTCATTGCGTGCCCATATTTTCACTGTCTCTTTTTGTCCCCCAGAATTCGACATCTGGTACAACGAGTCCTTCCTCATCCCGGAAGAGGTCCAGGAGGTGCTGCGGCCCGGAGGAGCCATCCGGCTTGGCATGATTCCCATCAACAGGGTCCTGACCCTGGTAAGTAACAGCTCAAGTTTGGTGGGTCGTCTCCCAACCATAAGCTGCAGACGTCTAATCTGCTGCTCAGTGGTTACAGCCAAACGTTTCCTGCAAGCATTCCTATGGCCTCATGAGAAAGGCACTATCCCTTCCCTCAATCAAGCACAACAGGAGGGAAGAGAGGACCCTTCACCTTCATGGGCATTTTCCCCTCTGATTGTGGCACAACTCCTTGTATCTACTCTACCTTCCCACTTTGGTTTTGAGGTGCTGTGGGCCAATTCATAGCCATTCATAGTTAGCCCTTTTTCATTTGCTGGGGTTATATCAGAATCATGTTTACCAAATTGCTGATAAACAGTGGCACACTGCATCATAGTCCAAAGCAGTCCGAGGTCACCCACAGCAATCATCCACAATAAGGGTGAATCACAAGAGTAGTCCAAAGTCATTTCCAAAAACGTTCAAAGCCAAGATATCTCACCAACACAGTCTCCAAGAATAGTCCATATCCAATATCCAGGGCACAGTCCATCTTTCAAGGTTCAGGACACCATGTTTCAGCCTGCAGCTCAAAAACTGACGTTGCTACCAGCAACTAGCTATTCCAAACTTCAGCTATTTATGCAGACTCTCAAGTGCTCCCACCTACTGGCCCTCTTTTCAGCTAAACGACTAGATCCTCACCAAGGAACTCTAAAGCAGGCATGGGCCAACTTGGGCCCTCCAGGTGTTTTGGACTCAACTCCCACCATTCCTAACAGCCTGCCGGCTGTTAGGAATGGTAGGAGTTGAAGTCCAAAACACCTGGAGGGCCCAAGTTGGCCCATGCCTGCTCTATAACCTTGTCCACAGAATCTGGAGATAGGTGGCTTGGGAGCCATCTGAAAGATGACCCTTCCAGGCCTTGGCAGCTTGGCCAGAGTCTCTCCATGCTTCATCAAATTACCCTCCTTGAGACCAAGTGCCTCCGGATGCGTGATTCCCATGCTGCACCTTGCATCCCATCATCCACCGGGCCAGATACCCTCTTTAGGCCCAGCCTCGTGCCATTGACCCTTCTTTCCTTCTCAGGATGAAGACGACCAGGAGAGGTTTGACCGGATGCAGCAGGAAGTGCTGCCTTTCTGCCCGGATTCCGTCTCCTTCTATAACGCCAAGGCCAAGGTGGACCGCAAGGTGAGTGGATCCAGACCATGTGCTAAAATTGGAATAGACAGGTCCCTGATAGGACTTTTCAAAGTACAGTAGAGTCTCACTTATCCAAGCTAAACGGGCCAGCAGAAGCTTGGATAAGCTAATATAAGATAATAAGGAGGGATTAAGGAAAAACCTATTAAACATCAAATTAGGTTATGATTTTACAAATTAAGCACCAAAACATCATGTTATACAACAAATTGGACAGAAAAAGTAGTTCAATACGCAGTAATGTTATGTTGTAATTACTGTATTTACGAATTTACCACCAAAATATCATGATATATTGAAACATTGACTACAAAAATGGCTTGGATAATCCAGAAGCTTGGATAAGCGAGGCTTGGATAAGTGAGACTCTACTGTATTTGAATACCTTCCAGACCCATTAGAAGCTGATGCTTTGCCACTATTCACTTGTAGCTACCTTTAAATGTATCATTTATGTAGCAAAATATTAAGAAAATTCTGTTCCTGGTTTGAAAGTGTTATTTCCTGTTTAATTGTTGACCAAGCTTGACATTGAGTAAACACTTTAACAGGATAGTAATGAACAACACACCTGTATGCCGTCCTCAGAATCTTTTGATGTATAGAAGGATGGAAATATCTTAATGCATTATTTACTTAATAATAAAATATAATAACTCTAGTTAACTGTTAATTGTAACGGAAAATACAGGTGCGCAAATTGAAGGAGTAGCCGGACTCTCCATAAACCAGACTGAACATATTTGTAATTCCATATTATGAAAACTCATTTTTATTGGAATTAGTAGTGGCACGTTTATATGGCTTCCCAACAACACCTGTTCCCTACTCAGCTTAATAAAGGAGTAAAGCTGTTGTTGTTGTTGTTGTGTGCCTTTTAGTCACATCCAACTTAATGGCAAGAGCCTTCACCTGATTAGCAAAATCATGGAAGATTTATAGATGGTTCAAAAGCTCATTCTTCTTTACAGTATTTGATCCAGTTGAAGAACATTTGTTTTTGGAACTCATGTCAAATGAAAAAAAAATTAGGAATTAAAGGTGAAGAGAGAGAGTATTAGGAGGAATAAAACAGGGCAGAATAGGCATCCCAATTCCTTCATGCCTCTATATGAGAGCCATATTTCTCCAGCAGAGACTTCACTTTCGAACCCTTTCCCACAAGGGTTAGATCAGGGGTCCTCAAACTTTTAAAGCAGAGGGCCGGTCCACAATCCTTCAGACTGTTGAGGGGCCGAATTATCATTTGAAGAAAAAAAAACCGAACAAATTCCTATGTACACTGCACATGTCTTATTTGTAGTGCAAAACAACAACAACAATGAAAGAATAATACAATATTTAAAAATGAAAACAATTGTAACCAACATAAACCTATCAGGATTTCAATGGGAAGTGTGGGCCTGCTACTGGCCAATGAGATAGTCAAGTTAATTAGGATTGTTGTTGTTGTTGTGTGCCTTCAAGTCATTTCAGACTTTGGGCGAGCCTAAGTCTAAAATTATTTATTTACTACATTTATTTATTACATTTATATCCTGCCCTTCTCACCCCAAAGGGGACTCAGAGCAGCTGTATGTACATACAATATATTATATTATTAGCATAGCACAATATTAGCATTATATATTACTATATTGAACTATACCACTATACTGTAATATTATATGTAATATATAACATATAATTAATATTATTATATGGTATTATTAGTATTATATTGTATAACATTATAATATTATTATCAATATTATATGTATATACAATATATTATATTATTTAAAATTATATGAAAATATTATATTATAAAACTGCGGGTGGGGGCCAGGTAAATGACCTTGGAGGGCCGCATCCGGCCCCTGGGCCTTAGTTTGGGGACCCCTGGGTTAGATGCTTGATTTAATTTTGATTGAGGAAAGGGCCAAGACTCCTCTGAGGTTTTGAAAAGCTAACCTTGAAAGGCAAGAAATTGAACCTCTTGTATTCCAAGGCCTTGTTTTAATGGAGTGTCCCCAACTATCCCCCCAAATGATGCCAAAAGAGCTGGAGATGGTGCTCTGTGAGAGCCAAGGGGCCTGCAGCATGGTGCGCCTCTTGACTCAAAACAAATGCCAAGCGCAATAACAGCTCCTCTCCTTTTCTCTTTGAAAGCACAAATACTCCCGAGCCATGACTTCCCTGGAGCAAATGAGGAAGAAGCCCGGATCGGTCCAAGCGGCCGTCAAGAACAAGCCCCCGTCTGTCCTTAATGTCATCTAGACGCAAGGATTTGTTCGCCTCTCGCGTTTCTCACTCAAGCAGAATTCTGCCAAGAGACCCTCTGGAGACGGAACCAAAAGAAGTCCACTTTCAGCATAATAAAAAAACTCCGGTGTTTCTTAAATATTATTCTGAACAATATGGTCTGAAACCTTATTTCAAGACCTGCTGCTCACGGAAATGTGCACTTTGGTTAGGAAGACTAAACAAAGGATTACTAAAAAGTGGAAACAAAGACTTTGCACACCTGAATTTGGCTTCAAATAATATTTAATAAACAGAGGAAATGGTTCTGTGGCTCATGTGTTTTTTTCACAGAAAGCTAAAGAAAAGGAATGTAAGGAAGACTATAATGCAATGAGAGAGACTAGCGCCACTCAATAGGAAGCCGGATTGGATCCAAGACAAACTCCTATAACTTTTGCAGATTTTTTTTGGGGGGGGGACAAAGTATGGTAAAGCTGTCAAACCAGATTGGGGTGCCTGTCCTCTCTCCCTGTCCAGACTCCAACTTTCTGCCAAATTTGGGGGCTTGAAATATTTAGACAGGTCCCTTGTCGGGCACCAAGATCGGTTAAGACTGTACAGGAATCCTGTCCCATTTGACAACCTAGAAAGGGAAGATCTGGGGTTGGCATTTGTAATGAAGTACGAATTTTTGGTTAAATTGTGTGTTTGTCTTTTAAAAGGGTAAGTATTACAGGTATTGCTTCTCAGCACTCAGAGGCTGGTTGCCATGAAGAAGTAGGCAGAGCCAACTGCCGTTTTGTTGAAGAAGTGCAGAGTTTAAAAAAGAGAGTCAGTCTGTGCTCTGATGAGGCACAGGGAAGATTGATCCTAGGTTGAGCGGATCAGGGAGACTCAATTATTCATTTTGAGTCGGTTTAAAATAAGTTTGGTGACTTATTTAATGTAGTCTGTGTCCTGGTAAGGAACAGAGAATCTGTGATCGTATATCACAGGGGTGACTGCGGTTTAAAAGTAGCAGAGAAAGAAGTTCTAACTACTTTAAGTAAAAGAAGTGACACTTTAGGGAGTTAGACTCATCTTATTCTAGTATTGTAACTGTTAATAAAAATACCTCCAAGTGAGAAACAACATTGTAACCACTAAGTTCTGTGCCTGAATTAACTTGTTATTGTTCTTCCAACATTTAAGCCTTTGTCACATATATTATAAACCAAGGTATGCTACCATCTAAAGTGAATAAGAAGAAGAAAGAAAGAAAGAAAGTAAAAGGTCTCCTCCCTGAGTCTTTGGTGGTTGCATCCTTACAAATTGGTGGCAGTCGTCATTAGCTCGTTACAGCATTCCTTTAAGAAGTTCAAGCAGGACTTGTTCTTGAGAGGAGATGCTCACCTATCTGTCCATACAATATTACTTTAGCCCTGGAGCATGTCTGAGGAGTGCGCCAAGATTGCTTTCCTACTTTCCCTAGGACCAGGAAAGAGAATGGCCCACCAATGCTTGCCATGCTCTACCCTAGACTCTCAGAGGTCCTGTTAGTTTATGTATTGTGAAAGGCTTTCATGGCTGGAAACGCTGGGTTGCTGTGAGTCTTTCGGGCTGTATGGCCATGTTCCAGAAGCTTTCTCTCCTGACGTTTCGCCCACATCTGTGGGCGAAACGTCAGGAGAGAAAGCTTCTGGAACATGGCCATACAGCCCGAAAGACTCACAGCAACCCGGTCCTCTTAGTTGCAAGTGGAGATCTTTTTCTTCTATAGATTCCATCCTGTGCCCTTGCAGAAACCTCAAAGGACAGTGTTCCCACCATTTAATGCTATTCCATACTTTGGATTCAAAATAGCATTTGGAGCTGTCTGGCCCCAATCCAGGGTCTCCTGGCCCCTGCCTATGCCTGGACTACAGCTTCCATCATCCAATGGCGTCAGTCCCCGAGGTGGTGGTAATCCTCTACGACGGAACGGAGCGTCTCGAAGGCCTCCCCGAAGTGCCCATCCTCGCAGCCGTGCCTCCGGTACCAGTGCAGGAAGGCCCGGCTCTCGTACATCGCGTGCGCCCCATGCGCTACTCTTTGGATGAAGTCGGCTGCGCTGCTGTGGTTGGCGCAGACGGTCAGCGTGTGATGGTGGCGGCCGACCGGAGCCACAAGGCCGGAGGAAGGGTCTGCAGGGAGGACCAAGAGGAGACATTAGAACCTTGGAAAGGACCTCAAAAGGCCATCCAGTCTAACTACATTCTAGTAGGCATACAGTCAAAGAACTCCTGGCAGATGGCCATCCAGCCTCTACTTCAGGGATGCTCCCAGCTATGGAACGACCTTCCACAGAAGATCCAAATTGGACACCCTTTTGATCTTCCACTGACTGGAAAGGACATTTTTTACAATATTTCTATGATTATAAGATGCCATTGACTGAAAGACACACACTAATTTCAACACAAATATACATGAGACGATTCTAAATTTGCACCCCAATTTTAGAAGTGTTTAACCCACAGGCCAGAATGGTGCTTTTTAAGGTGGTTCATTGGGTTTTTTTTATCTTTTTGTAATAATTTAAGTAAGTTATACACTGCTTTTAATTCTGCTTTTTTATCAGATCATCATTCAGTAACTTTTAATAGCATATTACTTGTACATCAGCCCATTCAATGCGAAGAGCTTTGAATGCCATAGAACTGCACAGGAGGATCTAGCAAGGCCTGGAGACATATTTAGGACTCCAATTTCCAGCTTGTCCAATGGTCAGGAATTCTGGAAGCTGAAGTCCAAAACACCTGGAGGAACAAAGATTGGATGGGCATCTTTGAGGAGTGCTTTAGCGTTGTGTTCCTCCAAGGCAGGGATGGGCCAACTTCAGCTCATGAACCACTTTTAAGAAGCCCAAATCCCAAGATTAGTAGAAATACACTGTGGTTGAGGAGGGAGGGTGAGGAAGGGAGGGGAAAAATATAGGATGATTTGGAAGACAAATGTTAAAGAAAGGGAAGTACTTCTGTTATGATTATGAATACAAAATCCAATACAAAATAAAAATATTTTAAAAAGGGGTGTATGAATTTTTGGTTTACAGATGTTATGTTTAATTGTGTGTTTGTGTTTTAAAAGGGTAAGTATTACAATTATTGCATCTCAGCACTCAGAGGCTGGTTGCCATGGAGAAGTAGGCGGAGCCAACTGCCGTTTTGTTGAAGAAGTGCAGAGTTTAAAAAAGGGATTCAGTCTGTGCTCTGATGAGGCACAGGGAAGATTGATCCTAGGTTGAGGGGATCAAGGAGACTCAATTGTTCATTTTTGAGTCGGTTTAAAATACGTTTGGTGACTTATTTAATGTAGTCTGTGTCCTGGTAAGGAACAGAGAATCTGTGATCATATATCACAGGGTGACTGCGGTTTAAAAGTAGTAGAGGAAGAAGTTCTAGCTACTTTAAGTAAAAGAAGTGACACTTTAGGGAGTTTTACTTACTTCATTGTAGTATTGTAACTGTTAATAAAAGTGCTTCTAAGTGAGAAACAACATTGTAACCACTAAGTTCTGTGCTTGAATAAACTTGTTATTGTTCCTCCAACATCTAAGCCTCTGTCACGTATATTATAAACCAAGTTGTGTTACCATCTAAAGTGAATAAGAAGAAGAAAGAAAAAAATAATAATAAAAGGTCTCCTCTCTGAGTCTTTGGTGGTTGCATCTTCGCAAATTGGTGGCAGCAGTGGGATAAAAAGATTCCCCCTGCCTGAAAGAGCCTTAGACGTTATTAGTCCTTCGCAGGGGGGAAAGCCAAAATCCCTCCCATGAAGTCATTTCTTATGCACCTGTTTTCCTTATCCCTAAGTCACTTGGAGAAGCGAGTCCTTAATTGCAGGCCCTCTTGTCTCAGCTCCGATGTCTTTGACCTTAACAAACATTCATCTCCCGCATTTCCCTCAGCCTGCACCTTTGGCAGGTTCTTATGGGAATGAATCTCGCCTTCACCATTATCTTGGGAACTGCTAGGAGATTCCAAAACATTTCTCTCTAAGCCTTCTGAATCTCTCCCATCCTCTCCTTCCTCTTCTTCTGAACACTCAGAATCTGACCAGGCTACAAAAGGATCGAGACAGCTTTGGGGGACCGTTAGCTACATGACAAGAGGGGAAGGGGGCAAACACTGTCGACCATGTTGGAGTATGGTTGTATTTGTATGAAATGTAAATCAAGTGTTTACTGCTGATGAGCAAGAGTGTTTATTTTTCAGTAATGAAATAGTTAACAGCAGGCTAGTTTTGACTGACAGCCTGTTGTGATTGCTATGACCTATCAGGCTTGATTTCCTGCCTTTGAGGGTTGGAACTTCCTCCGGACTGAGGAATGTTGTTTATCTTATCTGGTTTTTTTTCCAGCTTGAGCATTCGCTGAAGATGGACTATGAATGCTATGCTCTGAAGCCGAGAAATGCAAACTGTAAATAGACATGTAAATAAAGTTAATCAACAGTTGGACTTCGTCTGCTGGAGTGTTTGTTTGACCAGTGCTGTTTCTCAGCATGGGAATACAGTCTGGAGAAGGTGGTGAGACGAGGATGATGATTTTTGGAATCCACTCTGCACCCCATCATCCCCTGTCAGACCAGGCATGGGCCAACTTCGGCTCTCCCTCCAGGCAAGGGATTGAATTGAATGGCTTCCAACAACGAAGCATCCAAGCCTATTGGGCTGACCTGTCCAGTAAGTGGTGGGGAAGGGGTTCCAGGGGACACAGCGGTAGGCCTGCTTGAGTCTCCGCAGCACCGAATCGGGGTTCAGGAGGAAGCTGTGCTCTTGGGGACCCCGGGCCATGGCAAGAAGGGCGGTGCTGCAGTGCTGCTCCAAAACCTGTTAAGGATAAAGGCACAAAGAAGAGGGCAAAAGGGTGCTATTCCCACTGGGAATCCCAAACCCAGAACAGGGCAGTGAGGACACCAGTCTGCTCAAAGCTGCTCTGGAAGCTTCGGCAGTTCTTTAGTAGGACAACAAATCCCAGAATCCTGAGGTTCTAGTCCTACAAAGGAGCTTTCCTGCACTTATCAGTGTCATTATGCATTCAACTTTTGGAAGAATATGCCTTGAAGGGAGGGTTCTTCCTGTTGGGAATCACCCTGGACTACTCAAGTCTAAATGTAATCAGATAGATAATAGAGTTAGATTGAGGGAATCCTTTCCCTGTTTCCAAAGCATGCCTAGACAGGCTTTACTGTGTTTCACTCTATCCTGTTTGCGTCACATCCCTTACTTTGAAGTTAGTAGAAATGTAAATCTTTAAGGACACTAACTTCAGAATGTCTTTTATGGCCCCAATAAACTGGACCATGAGGTTGGAACCATTTTGGTTCTTCTCCCTTTGTTCTTCTAGCTAACAAGAAGCATCTCGCTGTCTCTCCTGGCAAGATGTAACTATTTAGATGTTTGTTATTTTTCCTTTCTTATTTTTCCTTAGAAACCAGTCTAGAGTAGACTAGACAGCTCCCAAGCCTTTCTATCTACAAAGGAGTTCTTTTTACCTGGATAAATACTTTTTGAACTTTTACTGAGACTCTGCAGTCCATTGCAATCCTAAATGGTCAAAGGCTTCTCTTTGCTCGCCCCGTGTAAGTAACTGCTGCATTTGAAAGTTTTTGCTTTTGCTACTCTGCTGCATTTTGGTGGAATCTCCCCCAGAGAGGGTTAAATGGAGTCTAACCGCTCAGAGATCACCACAAACACTTCCAACTCTTAAGACCCTAGGGAAATGAACAGCTTCTGAGGACGAAATGGGCTCCGCTGAGCAAGCACCACAAGACACCCGTTTGCTCAGAAAGAGGGGTTCAAATCTGCTGAAGGATACAGGGTTTCCATCAGGAGACTCTCGAGGCAATGGTTGCACCACCGAAGATGCCAGGCGATCCCAATGCACCGATCCGCTGAGGAAGGAGGAAGGAAAAGCCCGTTATGCCATGCAAAAAAGAGGAAGGACAAAGCTAGATCGTTCTGCCCAGCCTAGTAGCCATGGCAATTAAAAGCAGTGTCAAACTCCATTCGTGTGACACTGTAAATGCACTCAAAGGGGCAAAGTCCTGAGCTACATAGCCCAACAACACAAAAAAAATTCTTGGTGTTTTAGACCTGCTCCTGGGGTTCTTTGAGTCATTGATTCAGCAAATTGCAAATTGCATCAGCTCTAATCTATATATATAAAAGGGTAATGAAATTTCGGCCTAGGACAAAACAACAAAACTACACATCCCAGAAACACTAAACTTGGCAGCACAACCCCTCATCCATGCCTCTACGTTCATACAACGAAAAGAAAAGAAAAATAAAGTCCTAATTAGAGGGAGAGGAAGAATTGTTTTTATCCAATTGCTGCCAGTTAGAAGGCTAAGCTCCGCCCACTTGGTCTCCTAGCAACCCACTCAGCCCAGGGAACAGGCAGAGTTAGGCCTCACTTAGGCTTCTTCCACACTGCCTATAAAATACAGCTTACCAGATTTGAACTGGATTATATGGTAGTGTAGACTCAAGGCCCTTCCACACAGCTATAACCCACTTATAATCTTACATTATCTGCTTTGAAATATCACAATGAATTTAAAACACTGACTACAAAAACACTGACTACTAAAAGGCAGACTGCGCTGGATAATCCAGAACATTGGATAAGCGAATGTTGGATAAGTGAGATTTTACTCTACAGGAGAAAACCTTTACCCTTGACCTTCACTACCACCAATTCCTCAATACTTTATTTCCCATACCACCAGACTTCGCCACAGCAATGCGTGGCCGGGCAGAGCTAATTTCTTAGATAGGGTTATCCTGGTTTTCAATGCACAAGTAGATGAAGACTGGTATATGGCATGTATTCTGTACCTCAAAAATTAGAGCTGAGAGAAGAAAACCAATCCCATTTTTAGAATCAACAGGGCAAATAGACCCATAAACAGGTCTAACATTTGAGGCACCAAAATGTGTGTCGGCTAGTGTTATTGTTGGAAATTGTTCAGAGTATAGATTTGTTCTCTCCCTTTGATTTTCTGGTTTCAGGGAACACATAATTCTGAAAGAAGAATGGAGCTTTGGAGGTCTCAATTTTTGCAGTTTTACTGCCTTGCCTTCAGAGAAAAAGGGAAGGGAGAATCAGTCCCAAATGGGGGTGCGACTATTATGCGAGAAAAACAAAAAAAAATACAGTTTTGTACCCAAAAATGAGGGCACGACTATTATGTGGTGGCAACTATTATGTGATAAAATACAAGTAATCCTCATTTCTACTATAGCAGCTTTCTATAACATTTCAAAAACTATTGTATTGGGGGTGCAACTATTATGTGGTGGTAACTATTACGTGATGAAATATGGATAATTACACTTTCTGATTTCTACTATAGCAGCTTTCTGTAATATTTTAACAAGTATCGTATTAGGGGTGTGACTATTATGTGATAAAAACAAAAATACAATTTTTAGCACACCAAAATTGGGGTGTGACTATTATGTGATGAAAATTATTACATGATAAAATACGGGTAATTCCACTTTCCGATTTCTACCATACCAGTTTTCTGTAACATTTCAACAAGTATTGTATTGGGGTGAGACTATTGTGTGAGAAAAACAAAAATACAATTTTTAGCACCCAAAATTTGGGGTGTGATTATTATGTATCTTCTATAACATTTCAACAGGTATTGTATTGGGGTGCGACTATTGTGCGAGAAAAACAAAAATACAATTTTTAGCACCCAAAAATTGGGATGTGATTATTATGTGGTGAAAACTATTACATGATGAAATACGGGTAATTCCACTTTCAGATTTCTACTATAGCAACTTTCTATAACATTTCAAAAAGTATTGTATTGGGGTGCGACTATTGTGCGAGAAAAACAAACATACAATTTTTAGCATCCAAAAATTGGGGTTGTGGCTATTATGTGATGAAAATTATTACATGATGAAATACGAGTAATTCCACTTTCTGATTTCTACTATAGCAGCTTTCTATAACATTTCAACAAGTATTGTATTGGAGTGCGACTATTGTGCGAGAAAAACAAAAATACAATTTTTGGCACCCAAATTACATTCCTCTGTAACTGAAGTGGTTTATGGAACTCATCATAAACACAAGAAGGCACCATAAAACATGACATAAACACAAAGGAAGTTAACCACAGACTAAAGCCAGACCTCCAGGGTAGTTTGTACACTTCCCTGCTGAGAATGTTCTTAATACCTTCAATCATGACCAATTTGTTTCCAGGCACAAGTGAACAACAAAGACTTGTAGTAAACAAGCACGGCAATAGATGTTGAAGTGAGAATGATTGTATATAGAGTTGTTTAAATGTAATTGAGTCATGTGTGCAATGTGTACTGGAGATTGTATCATACACTGTGATTGCATCATATACTGCTTACTATACCAGTGTGTAAAGAGTTAAGCTTGGATTGCATCAGACAGCAGAGGATGAGATAAATAGCCTCTACTTCCTATCTCTCCCCCTTCCCGTGTGTGCCTGCGTGAGAGCTGTGTATTGTCTTGTGGAATTCCATTCGTAAGTAAACATTTTGAGAGATAACCGAAGACTGCAGCGTCATCATTTATCATTTATCCAGAGCTTCTTTGTCAGTGACTTCTGCTACGTGTGCCTAGCGAAACCGCTCTGATAATAGATACATATACAAAGGTCCCCCAATTGATTCTCTATGTCCACAGAGGAGTCTCAGCGCCTACCATGTGCTGCTTTGAGCTGTGTGAAGGAACTTGAGGGTCGGCATGGGACAGACGGACCGCAGCAGCTCCCAGGGCTCCTGCCCGAGACTAATCCCACTGCAAAACAAGGAGACATACCTAAGAACAGAGCTTTCCAAACTATGTCATGACACAACTGTGTGTCGGCTGCAGCATGTAGGCATGCCTTGTTCACCTATCAAGACACCTCTTAGTCCATGTGAAATGAGCAAAAACAACCTGCCAAAGGAAGTGATCTGACATCTAAATGAGTTGTTGAAATTGAAAACACATCTGAAGACCTATCTCTTCCGGCAGGCCTACCCAGTCAGTTTTACGCATGAATTTTAAACTCATGTCCTATACTTTAATCCCTCTTCTGTGTATTTTAATATGTATCTTTTATAGAAATAGATTTTAATATGTGTGTTTATAAAATTTTTGCAACGTTTGTATACTTTGACTGTGCTGTGACCCACCTTAAGTCATCAGAAGAGGCAGGTAAGAAACAATACTACTACTACGACTACGAAGACTACTACTACTAATAATAATAACAACAACAACAACAACAACAATAATTTTAATGGGAATATGTGAGGAATAAAATCTACTTTTTATTCTCCAGTTTCTATTTTCTAGTTCTGCTTCTGCAGAGCCATTTGGGGCTGATTTTCCTTCCTTCCTTTGAAGGCAAGGCATCTTAAAAACCTATAAAATTATTACTATTACTATTACTATTATTATTATTATTATTTCCCAGGGACAGGATCAGGATCCAAAAGGGCCTTAGCAGAGCTGATTGTCTAAAATTAACAACTTGACTTTCAATAGGAACAAATGTACAATATGACACGTTAGCAATGAAAACGAAATGCACAGATATAGGATGAGTGATCCCTGGTTTGAAAAAAGACCATGAGAGAGGGATCTAGAAGACTTGTGTCGTAGTTCAGCCTTTGATCATGCCTACACTTGATGTCACTGGGGATTCTGGGCCTGCAGGCCAGCAGGAGATTTTAAGCCCTGAAACTGAACCGTCTTTGTCTGAAGGCCACATTCCAGAAAGGCAGTTTGCTACGGAAGCAAGGTCAGAAGCAGAACTGAGCTCAGAGGATGAGAGTTCAGGTGGACAGACTAATGAGCTGTTATATAGGAGATTTATGTTTTGTCAATACAGATCTTCTCAGGAGAGTTTGTGAAGGTCAAGCCACCTATAAGCCAAAAAAGTCCTTATCTATTTCTTAAGGGAGAAGGCATGACTTTGTCTATTTTAGTCAGACCAAAAGGGTATTTTGCCAGTCTAGGTAGGCAACGTTGGTGTTTGAGTTAGATCTCTTGTCAAGCCAAGCCTGCTAAGGGATTTCTAGTTCCACCTTTCCTATGGCTCATGTTCCATGGTTCCAAGTTGTTAAAGACTGTTCCTGAATCACACGTCTTGGATTTATTCTGCTTTTGTATTCTTGGTTTTGTGATGCTACTCATGTACTTTGATTTCTGTGGACTATTTCTGACATTTAGACTTTGGTCTTTTATACTGTTTTGCTGAACTGCTTTTCATATACAATCTTCAATAAACTGTTTTGCTATTTCAGCTAGGACTGGCGTGTGGCGTTAAGTACAGAGGTGCTTCCCAGCCTTGGAGTCCAACAACTTAGTGGATCACGAGATGGGCAGGAGACAACAGAGAGGGCTCCAGGTGTGAGGCCTTGTTTCAAAGACCTGCCTTGGGCTCACCTTCGCGTCGTGAACACCTTGAGCGGATAGAAAAGCCCAGCCAGGCAGGATGCGATGTAGGCGTTCATGGCGGAAAAGGAGACCTGACCATAAGCATTGTCTCCTTCCTTCGGCTGCAGGGATGTCGCTCGCTTCAACACCTCATCATTTTGGAAGAGAAGGACACCATCTGCGAACCTGGACAGAGCCCAAAAGACATTTACAATAGTTAGTTTCAGGAATGACTACTCCTAGAAGAGGATTCTGGGTATCCTGGTCCAATAAAGTAACTTTTTCCTGGTGTCATTTCTATAAAAAGACTGGAAACGGTACTTAGAGATCATAACTCCCCAAAGGCTAGGTTTCTATGAGGTGTGGGAAACAATAATGTATTTCATCACATAATAGTCACACCTTCTCATCTCTTTGTATTAAACATGCGACTATTACCCTGTTTCCCCGAAAATAAGACAGTGTCTTATATTAATTTTTGCTCCCAAAGATGTGCTAGGTCTTATTTTCAGGGGATGTCTTATCTTATTTTTCCACAAAGAAGAATTCAAATTTATGGTTGAATTTTTAAAAAAATGAGAATGTATTATCTACTGTACAGTAGTTGTCATCACAAAGCAGCATAACCAAACTGTGAATCCTTTCAAGAATTTCTATATTATATTTTATTGCTATACTGTTTTAAAATTACTGTTTTAAATTTCTGTTCATATGTAAATTTATGTTTGTCCCTGTGTAAGCTGCCCTGAGTCCCTTCTGGGAGATGGAAGTGGGATACAAGAATAAAATTATTATTATATTATTATTATTTCTTGTTACTACCTTTATTTCCATGTACAACAATCTATGGTCTGTACATTTACCGATCCTGCATGCTCTGGTGTTCTGTTCGTTGGGCATGCTTCCAAACAAAAACTTTGCTAGGTCTTACTTTCAGGGGAGGCCTTATATTTAGCAATTCAGCAAAACCTCTACTAGGTCTTATTTTCTGGGGATGCCTTATTTTAGGGGAAACAGGGTATGTGAGGAAAAATCTGCCTTTTATTGTCCAGTTTCTGTTTTCTAGTTCTGTTTCTACAGAACCATTTGGGGCTGATCCATCCTTCCTTCCTTCCTTCCTTCCTTCCTTCCTTCCTTCCTTCCTTCCTTCCTTCCTTCCTTCCTTCCAGGCAAGACAGTTTAAAAACTATAAAATGAGGTCTTTTGAGCTCGACTCTTGTCTCCTTCTTCTTTCCTCCTTGGACTGAAGGCAGTTTAAACAACCTGGAATGAAGGTCTCTGGAACTTGAATCTTTCCTCTTTCTTCCTTTCTCCAAAGAACTCAATTCCAGGTTTTTATAAACCGTCTTAAGACCTTGGAACAAGAAAGGAGGAGAGAAGAGTGGAGCTTAAGAGACCTCCTTCAGGGAAAGAAAGAAAGAAGGGCCGGGCTGTGGCGCAGCTGGCTAGTAACCAGCTGCAATAAATCACTACTGACCGAGAGGTCATGAGTTTGAAGCCTGGTCAGGTTAAGCCCCCGACCACTAAGTAGCCTGGCTTGCTGTTGACCTATGCAGCCCCGAAAGACAACTGCATCTGTCAATTAGGGAAATTTAGGTACGCTTTATGCGGGGAGGCTAATTTAACTAATTTACAACATCATAAAACTGCCAGCAAAACACGAGGAAAGGAATGAGGAAGTACAGCCACTACTGGACGGTGAAGCAACAGCTCCCCCTGTGGCCGGAATCGTGAAGATGGAAAAAATGTTAAATGCCTCTGTGTCTGTCTATATATGTTGTTTGTCTGTTGGCATTGAATGTTTGCCATATATGTGTTCATTGTAATCCTCCCTGAGTCCCCTTCGGGGTGAGAAAGAAGGGCGGAATATAAATACTGTAAATAAATAAATTAAATAAATAAATAAATAAATAAGGAAGGGAGGGAGGACCAGCCCAAATGTGGGTGCGACTATTATGTGAGAAAAAACCAAAATGCTATTTTTGTCACCCAAAAAAATTGGGATGCGACTATTACGTGGTGGCAACTATTATGTGATGAAATACGGGTAATCCCACTTTCCGATTTCTACTGTAGTAACTTTCTATAACATTTCAACAAGTATTATATTCCTCTATAATTGAGGTGATTTACAGAAACCACTATAAACACAAGAAATCACCATAAAACATGATATAAATACAAAGGAGGTTAACCACAGAGTAAAGCTGGACCTGAAGCATGGTTTGTACACTTGAGATTGTTCCAGAACTCCATCATTACAATTAAGGAGGCTCTGATGTTTCGGAAAACTAAGGACACAAGTTGAGCTTGGACTACATCTTCCAGAATCTTGTGGCCAACATGGCCTTTCCAGGGGAATTTCCTGATAATAGGGGATGATGCGAGTTTTAGTTGAAAGTAGATGTTCATAGGATTTTCTTAGGCAAGGAAACAGTCTGCAATAACAGCTATTCATTGGCAGTCTCCCACTCAAGTCCTAACCAGGGCTGACCCTGCTTAGCGTCCAATATTCAACCGGATCTGGTGCCGTTAAGATTCTATGAAAAAAGGAATGAGACCACATGGGTCATCTTTTGCTTTTCTGAAGGTCTCCCTGTAAAATAGACGTACCTCTGCAGCCAGGAAAGGCACAACAAGGCGTTGTAGGGCTGAAGAGAGCCTTCGCCGCTTTGGTGCGGAGCCACCGAGACGGACAGGATCCGGCCGAGCGGATACTCCTCCCGGATGGCTTCACACAGCCGGGAACTCAGGCCTGCGGAGGAAGAAGAGCCCGGCACACGCTGGTGAGGAATGGGTGGACTGGTTTGTTCTGCCTTGATGGGAGGTTGCAAGGATTTCAATTCTCACCGGCTCCGGTTCCACCGCTCAGGCTGTGCAAGAGCACCGTCCCGCAATAGCAGTCCTTGCGCTCCACTTCCTTCCTTAGGCTCTCCATCGTCTGGCTGAACAGGTCCCTTTCGCCCTTGGAGCCATGATAACCTGTGGAAGGACAAAATGTTAGTGTAACGAAGGAGGTTTTATGTGTTGTCGAAGGCTTTCATGGCCAGGATCACAGGGTTGTTGTATGTCTTTCGGGCAGTATGGCCATGTTCCAGAAGCATTCTCTCCTGACGTTTCGCCCACATCTATGGCAGGCATCCTCAGAGGTTGTGAGGTATGGATAAATTAAGTAAGGAAAGGAAAGAATATATATCTGTGGAGAGTCCAAGGTGTGGCAAGAGTTCTTTGTCACTGGGAAGCCAGCATTAATGTTTCAGTTAATCACCCTAATTAGCATTGGAAAGGTTTTGTCTCTTGCCTGGGGGCATCCTTTGTTCACTCAAGCCCTCATTGTGTTGGTTCCCATCTACTGTTTTGATTTTGGAGTTTTGTAATACTGGCAGCCAGATTTTGTTCATTTTCATGGTTTCTTCCTTTCTGTTGAAGTTGTCCACATGCTTGTGGATTTCAGTGGCTTCTCTGTGTCGTCTGACATGATAGTTGTTGGAGTGGTCCAGCATTTCTGTGTTCTCAAATAATATCCTGTGTCCAGGCTGGTTCATCAAGTGCTCTGCTATGGCTGATTTCTCTGGTTGTGTGAGTCTACATGTTCTTTGACTTGTGTTTGGGCAATGATGCTGCGTTTGGTGGTCCCTATGCAGACTTGTCCACAGCTGCATGGTATCCGGTAGACTCCTGCAGAAGAGAGAGGATCCCTCTTGTCCTTCGCTGACCGTATCATTTGTTGGATTTTCTTTGTGGGTCTGTAGATAGTTTGCAGGTTGTGCTTCTTCATCAATTTGCCTATGCAGTCAGTAGTTCCCTTGATGTAGGGTAAGAACACCTTTCCTCTGGGTGGATCTTTGTCTTGACTCTCATGGCTTGTTCTTGGCCTTGCAGCTCTTCTGATGTCTGTGGTGGAGTCTCCATTGGCCTGGAGAGCCCAGTTTAGGTGGTTGGACTCTCCACAGATATATATTCTTTCCTTTCCTTACTTAGCTTCTCCATACCTCACAACCTCTGAGGATGCCTGCCATAGATGTGGGCGAAACGTCAGGAGAGAATACTTCTGGAACATGGCCACACAGCCCGAAAGACATACAACAACCCTGAATGAGGTTTTATTTTATTAAACGCTGCCACCAATTGTAAAGATGTTTGTTTACGCTGCCACCAAATTATAAAGTCTTTATAATGCTGCCACCAAATGTAAAGAGGATTATTAACGCTTGACGCCACTTTGGGAAAATGCAGCCACCAAAGAACTAGAGAGGAGACCTTTTAATTCTTGTTTTTCTTTCTTCTTCTTATTTACTTAGATGGTAACACAACTCAGTTTATAATATATGTGACAGAGGCTTAGATGTTTGAGGAACAATAACAAGTTTATTCTGGCACAGAGCTTAATAGTTACAATAACGTTTCTCCTTAGAGGCACTTTAGTTAACAGTTGCAATATTAGAATGAGGTGATTCAAACTTCCTAAAATGTCACTTCTTTCTCTACTGCTTTTAAACCGCAGTCACCCTGTGATACACAATCACAGATTCTCTGTTCCTTATCAGCACACAGACTGCATTAAATAAGTCACCAAACGTATTTTAATCTGACTCAAAAATAAGCAGTTGAGCCTCCCTGATCCCTTCAACTCAGGATCAGTCTTCCCTGTGCCTCATTAGAGCACAGACTGACTTTTTTTAAAACTCTGCCCTTCTTCCACAAAACGACAGTTGGCTCCACCCACTTCTCCATGGCAACCAACCTCTGCGTGCTGAGATGTAATAACTGAAATACCGACCCTTTTAAAACACAAACATACAATTAAATATAACATCTGTAAACCAAAAATTCACACTTCATTACAGTTAGATAGAAAATGTATTGTTAGATAGAAAGAAGTGCATTGGCAGTGATTCTATTGTGTAAAATACAGTTCTAATGGACATGCATACTTTCACCCTCCCTATTCAACTTGTATGCAGTTGAATACGCATCATGCGACATGCGGGGCTTGAGGAATCCAAGGCTGGAGTTAAAATTGCCGGAAGAAACATCAACAACCTTAGGTATGCAGATGATACCACTCTGATGGCCGAAAGTGAGGAAGAACTGAGGAGCCTTATCATCAGGGTGAAAGAAGAAAGTGCAAAAGCTGGATTGCAGTTAAACATCAAGAAAATCAAGATCATGGCAACCAGACCGCTTGATAACTGGCAAATAGAGGGAGAGAATGTGGAGGCAGTGACAGACTTTGTATTTCTAGGCACGAAGATGACTGCAGATGCAGACTGCAGCCAGGAAACCAGAAGACGTTTCCTTCTTGGGAGGAGAGCAATGGCCAACCTGGACAAAAGAGTGAAGAACAGAGACATCACACTGGCAACGAAGGTCTGCATAGTGAAAGCAAAGATATTCCCCATAGTGATCTAGGGATGCGAGAGCTGGACCAGAAGGAAGGCTGAAACCTTAAGAAACCATAAGGGTTGCTGTGAGTTTTCCAGACTTTATAGTCATGTTCCAGAAGCATTCTCTCCTGACGTTTCACCCACATCTATGGTAGGCATCCTCAGAGGCTGTGAGGTCTGTTGGAAAATAGGCAAGTGGGGTTTATATATCTGTGGAATGATGTCCAGGGTGGGAGAAAGAGCTCTTGCCTGTTTGAGGCAGGTGTGAAAGCTTGCCAGTTGGCCACCTTGATTAGCATTGCATAGCCTTGCAGCTGAGGAGCCTTCTAAACAAGATGAAAGAAGAAAGTGCAAAAGCTGGGTTACAGCGAAACATCAAGAAAACCAAGATTATGGCAACCAGACTGATTGATGACTGGCAAATAGAGGGAGAAAAGGTGGAGGCAGGGACAGACTTTCTAGGCGTGAAGATCACTGCAGATACAGACTGCAGCCAGGAAATCTGAAGACGTTTCCTTCTTGGGAGGAGAGCAATGGCCAACCTCGATGATAAAATAGTGAAGAGCAGAGACATCACACTGGCCACGAAGGTCCGCATAGTCAAAGCCATGGTCTTCCCCATAATAACCCATGGATGCGAGAGCTGGACCATAAGGAAGGCTGAGCGAAGGAAGAGAGATGTTTTTGAAGGAAAGTCCTGAGAGTGCCTTGGACCTTGGCAAGAAGATCCAACCAGTCCATCCTCCAGGACATAATGCCCAAAGGCTGCTCACTGGAGGGAAGGAGATTAGAAGCAAAGCTGAAGTATTTTGGCCACATCATGAGGAGACAGGAAAGCTTGGAGAAGATCATGATGATGGGGGAAATGGAAGGAAAAAGGAAGAGAGGCCGACCAAGGGCAAGATGGATGGACGGTATCCTTGAAGTGACTGGCTTGACCTTGAAGGAACTGGGGGTGGCCACGGCCGACAGGGAGCTCTGGCCTGGGATGGTCCAGGAGGTCACCAAGAGTCAGAGATGACTAAATGACTGAGCAGCAACAGCTAGGAGACTTATGCATGAATATATAGGATCTTCAGTGTAGTCAGTATGGATCGTCACCTGCTTTGGGGAAGCCGGACTTACCATAAGCCCAGTTGTTGCCTCTTCCGGCCTTGCCCACAATGAGGTTGGACTCTCTGAAGGCTCTGGATGGGAACAGACAAAAGAAGTTACATGGGAGTCATTCAACAGCCACAGTTGCTCTCTGTATGTATGTATGTATGTGTGTATACACAAACACATATATACACACACTAGCTGTGCCCGGCCATGTGTTGCTGTGGTGAAGTATGGTGGTAGGGGAAATAAAGTACTGAGGAATTAGTGGTAGGTAAAGGTAAAGGTTTTCCTCTGACGTTAAGTCCAGTCATGTCTGACTCTGGGGGTTGGTGCTCATCTCCATTTCTAAGCCGAAGAGCCGGCGTTGTCCGTAGACACCTCCAAGGTCATGTGGCCAGTATGACTGCATGGAGCGCTGTTACCTTCCCGCCGGAGCGGTACCTATTGATCTACTCACATTGGCATGCTTTTGAACTGCTAGGTTGGCAGAAGCTGGAGCTACCAGCGGGTGCTCATTCCGCTCCTGGAATTTGAACCTGGGACCTTTTGGTCCGCAAGTTCAGCAGCTCAGCGCTTTAACATACTTCGCCACCAGAGGCCCCATAAGGCCCTGGTATGTATATATATATTTATATAAATACACAGTAGAGTCTCACTTATCCAACATAAACGGGCCGGCAGAACATTGAATAAGTGAATATGTTGGATAATAAGGAGGGATTAAGGAGAAGCCTATTAAACATCAAATTAGGTTATGATTTTACAAATTAAACAGCAAAACTTCATGTTATACAACAAATTTGACAGAAGACGTAGTTCAATACTCAGTAATGTTATGTTGTAATTACTGTATTTACAAATTTAGCACCCAAATATCACAATATATTGAAAACACTGACTACAAAAATGGCTTGGATAATCCAGAGGCTTGGATAAGCGAGCCTTGGATAAGTGAGACTCTACTGTATATACAGTAGAGTCTCACTTATCCAGCACTCACTTATCCAATGTTCTGGATTAGTCAATGTTTTCAATACATCGTGATATTTGGGTGCTAAATTCGTAAATACAGTAATTATTACTTAGCATTACTGCGTATTGAACTACTTTTTCTGTCAAATTTGTTTTATAACATGATGTTTTGGTGCTTAATTTGCAAAATCATAACTTAATTTGATGTTTAATAGACTTTTCCTTAATGTCTCCTTATTATCCAACATATTTGCTTATCCAACGTTCTGCCGGCCCGTTTATGTTGAATAAGCAAGACTCTACTGTATTACAATTATACATTTTTGTTATTTAAACTATACATATTGCAAAATTATGGTTTTTTTTCCTCGAAGTGACACACCACCCAAGTCATGCTAGGTTTTTTGGTGAATTTGGACACACCAAATGCAAAAGCTTGCCCATCATTGTTTTATTCTGTTCTGTCTCTAGAAGCCTGCAGAGGGCATGGCTCTCCTATTAAATGCCATTGTGCTCCTCCCATTTGTTCTGGGTTGTTTTTGTTGTATGTGTTTTGTTTTATTTGGATTTTAAAGAAAGAAGTCCAAAACACTGGGAGGACCAAACTTGCCCATGCCTGCTCTATCAGATATTCATTGCAAAAGACCCTGGGCGCTTTCCTTTAAACTTTGGGTTCTAAATAATTTTTTATTATATTCTTGATGTAATGCCTATTATTATTTATTGTATTTTTAATGGTGCTATGATATGTTGTTTTTATATTTTATATTGTATTGCTCTGGGCATGGCCCCATGTTAGCCGCCCCGAGTCCCCGTTGGGGAGATGGTGGCGGGGTATAAATAAAGTTTTATTATTATTATTATTATTGACACAACGACATTGTATGACACAGCAAACAAGATAGACATGCTGGATTTCGTTTCGCAAAACCACAAGTCGAACACTTCCCAAGTGTCTAGGACTGTGTGATGTATTTTCGGATGATGCGTGCAGATCCCAGTAGGGTGGCCTTTTGCAGTTGGCAGATGGTGATTTTGTCAATGTCTATTGTTTCCAAATGCCGGCTGAGATCTTTTGGCACGGCACCCAGTGTGCCCATCACCACCGGGACCACCTGCACTGGTTTCTGCCAGAGTCTTTGCAGTTCGATCTTGAGGTCCTGATAGCGGCTGAGTTTTTCCTGTGGTTTTTCGTCAATGCGACTGTCACCTGGGATGGCAACATCAATGATCCAAACCTTGTTCTTTTCCACAACTGTGATGTCTAGTGTGTTGTGTTCCAGAACTTTGTCAGTCTGGATTCGGAAGTCCCACAGTATCTTTGCGTGTTCATTTTCCACAACCTTTGCAGGTTTGTGATCCCACCAGTTCTTAACTGCAGGGAGGTGATACTTGAGGCATAGGTTCCAATGAATCATTTGGGCCACATAGTTGTGCCTCTGTTTGTAGTCTGTCTGTGCAATTTTCTTACAGCAGCTGAGGATATGATCTATGGTTTCATCGGTTTCCTTGCACAGTCTGCATTTTGGGTCATCAGCTGATTTTTCAATCTTGGCCTGAATTGCCTTTGTCCTGATGTCTTGCTCCTGGGCTGCAAGGATCAGGCCTTCTGTCTCCTTCTTCAGGGTCCCATTCGTGAGCCAGAGCCAGGTCTTCTCTTTATCAGCTTTTTCGTCAATTTTGTCAAGGAACTTTCCATGCAGTGTTTTGTTGTGCCAGCTGTCAGCTCTAGTTTGTAGTGCGGTTTTCTTGTACTGGTTTTTTGTCTGCTGTGCTTTGAGGAGTTTCTGATTTTTGACTTCAATCAAAGCAGGTTCTTCACTTTGTTTTACATATTCTGCCAGGGCATGTTCTTCTTCTTTGACTGCTTGTTTTACTTGCAAGAGTCCTCTGCCCCCTGATCTTCTAGGCAGATACAGCCGGTCAACATCACTGCGAGGGTGCAGTGAATGATTATTATTATTATTATTATTATTATTATTATTATTATTATTATTATTATTAGTGTTCCTTTCAACATAAACACAGACAAAAACATACAATAAAATAAAGTACAGAATTGAGAGAAAAGGAAAAAAAATAAAAGGAAAAAAGGAAAGAAAAAAATTGGAAGGGGAAGAAAATAAAAAGAAGAAGAAGAAGAAGCAGAGAGGGGTAAAAATTGAATAGACAAAAAAACAACAACAACATGTATAATATAAAATAAACTTCCAACTATTGCATGGTGTCTTTTGGTCTCATCTTTCCCCCCTTTCCTAAGTTCTTGAATTCTTCCTGATAACCCAGATCATTCCTTTTCTCCTATTATGAGGTTTTGTACATACAGTAGATCAGGGGTCCCCAAACTAAGGCCCGGGGGCCGGATGCGGCCCTCCAAAGTCATTGACCTGGCCCCCGCCCTCAGTTTTAGACTTAGGCTTGCCCAAAGTCTGAAATGACTTGGAAGGCACACAACAACAACAACAACAACAACAATCCTATTTAACTTGACTATCTCATTGGCCAGAAGAAGCCCCTGTGATGTCTCATGGGCCTTGTAGTCCCGTTCCTAGTACTATTGTGGCAGACGAAGAGGAAAACATGGGATTTCCACCGGTTCAGCTTGAATCGGAGCCCTTGCACCTGGAGGATGTTTGCCCTCAAGAAGTCAGCCAAACAAGCCTTGGGCAGAATTCTCCCCCGTTTTCTCGAAAGGACAATTATAATAGAGATAGAGGAGCTAGGGAGGCGAATCGCCGGAGCCTCAGAATCGCAGCCAAACAATTAGCTGATTAGGTCTGCTTCCCTTGGGAAATTCTAAGGAGTCATGCATCTGGACAGAGTTGGGTTTCACTTCTCGTTCTCCAGGGAAAGTGTTCTTCTGGCGGGAAACGAGACCCTATTTAGGTGTTTTGCCGCGAAGGAAACCTTGCGGAGTCAACTCGTCAGCTTGAGGAGTGAGATCGTGTGTGGACTTCGAAATCCCCAGTTCCTTGTTTTCCGGACCAAGTTCCAAGCCTGCCTTGTTTCACGTTTGACCGCGGACCTCGCCACGGACCTTGTTCTTGCTTCTTGTTTGCCTCGTATCAAGTCTTGTTTAGCCAAGAATCTAGTTTGTTTTCCAGCCTTGTTGTCAAGCTTCAATGGACTAAAAGACCTTGTCATCTCCCCACACTATTGCTTGGCAAAGTGTGTGTTTCGGTTTTGGGATTATAACTTTGGACTCTAATATCACATATTGGACATTATTTTCCTGGACTATATTTGACCTTTCCTGAAAGGTCTACTTCTGAACTATATTCTTCACTTGTTTATATTGACTTTTTATATTCCTTTAATAAAGATATTAGATAGAATCCGGCCTCTGCGCATGGTTATTGGTGTTCTGTAGCCTGGGTCTTGACAGCCCCACACTTCCCATTAAAATCCTGATAGGTTTACTGTATGTTGGTTAAAATTGTTTTTATTTTTAAATATTGTATTGTTCTTTCATTTACTAATATTGTGCTATGGTAATAATAGAATATATTGTGTATACATATAGTATTGATACTAATATTATAATGTCATACAGTATACTAATAGTAATGCAACAAAATAATATTAATTATACATTATATATTAAATGTAACATTACTAATAATATTACGGTATAGTGGTATAGTACAATATAGTAATATCTAATGCTAATATTGTGCTATGCTAATAATATAATATATTGTATGTTCATATAATATTGATACTAATATTATAATGTCATACAGTATACTAATAATAATGCAACATAATAATATTAATTATACATTATATATTAAATGTAATATTACTAATAATATTACGGTATAGTGGTATAGTACAATATAATAATATCTAATGCTAATATTGTGCTATGCTAATAATATAATATATTATATGTTCATATAATATTGATACTAATATTATAATGCCATACAGTATACTAATAGTAATGCAACAAAATAATATTAATTATACATTATATATTAAATGTAATATTACTAATAATATTACGGTATAGTGGTATAGTACAATATAGTAATATCTAATGCTAATATTGTGCTATGCTAATAATATAATATATTGTATGTTCATATAATATTGATACTAATATTATAATGTCATACAGTATACTAATAGTAATGCAACAAAATAATATTAATTATACATTATATATTAAATGTAATATTACTAATAATATTACGGTATAGTGGTATAGTACAATATAGTAATATCTAATGCTAATATTGTGCTATGCTAATAATATAATATATTGTATGTTCATATAATATTGATACTAATATTATAATGTCATACAGTATACTAATAATAATGCAACATAATAATATTAATTATACATTATATATTAAATGTAACATTACTAATAATATTACGGTATAGTGGTATAGTACAATATAATAATATCTAATGCTAATATTGTGCTATGCTCATAATATAATATATTGTATGTTCATATAATATTGATACTAATATTATAATGTCATACAGTATACTAATAATAATGCAACATAATAATATTACTTATACATTATATATTAAATGTAACATTACTAATAATATTACGGTATAGTGGTATAGTACAATATAATAATATCTAATGCTAATATTGTGCTATGCTCATAATATAATATATTGTATGTTCATATAATATTGATACTAATATTATAATGTCATACAGTATACTAATAGTAATGCAACAAAATAATATTAATTATACATTATATATTAAATGTAACATTACTAATAATATTACGGTATAGTGGTATAGTACAATATAGTAATATCTAATGCTAATATTGTGCTATGCTAATAATATAATATATTGTATGTTCATATAATATTGATACTAATATTATAATGTCATACAGTATACTAATAATAATGCAACATAATAATATTAATTATACATTAAATGTAATATTACATTACTAATAATATTACGGTATAGTGGTATAGTACAATATAGTAATATCTAATGCTAATATTGTGCTATGCCAATAATATAATATATTGTATGTTCATATAATATTGATACTAATATTATAATGTCATACAGCATACTAATAATAATACAACATAATAATATTAATTATACAATATATATTAAATGTAATATTACTAATAATATTACGGTATAGTGGTAAAGTACAATATAGTAATATCTAATGCTAATATTGTGCTATGCTAATAATATAATATATTGTATGTTCATATAATATTGATACTAATATTATAATGTCATACAGTATACTAATAATAATGCAACATAATAATATTAATTATACATTATATATTAAATGTAATATTACTAATAATATTACTACGGTATAGTGGTATAGTGCAATATAATAATATCTAATGCTAATATTGTGCTATGCTAATAATATAATATATTGTATGTTCATATAATATTGATACTAATATTATAATGTCATACAGTATACTAATAGTAATGCAACAAAATAATATTAATTATACATTATATATTAAATGTAACATTACTAATAATATTACGGTATAGTGGTATAGTACAATATAGTAATATCTAATGCTAATATTGTGCTATGCCAATAATATAATATATTGTATGTTCATATAATATTGATACTAATATTATAATGTCATACAGTATACTAATAGTAATGCAACATAATAATATTAATTATACATTATATATTAAATGTAATATTACTAATAATATTACGGTATAGTGGTATAGTGCAATATAATAATATCTAATGCTAATATTGTGCTATGCTAATAATATAATATATTGTATGTTCATATAATATTGATACTAATATTATAATGTCATACAGTATACTAATAGTAATGCAACAAAATAATATTAATTATACATTATATATTAAATGTAACATTACTAATAATATTACGGTATAGTGGTATAGTACAATATAGTAATATCTAATGCTAATATTGTGCTATGCCAATAATATAATATATTGTATGTTCATATAATATTGATACTAATATTATAATGTCATACAGTATACTAATAATAATGCAACATAATAATATTAATTATACATTATATATTAAATGTAATATTACTAGTAATATTACAATATAGTGATATAGTACAATATAGTAATATATATAATGCTAATATTGTGCTATGCCATTAATATAATATATTGTATGTACATACAACCTGTAAGCCGCTCTTAAGTCCCCTTCGAGGCGAGAGAGGGCAGGGTATAAATGTAGTAAATGAATAAATAAATAATTGTTGTTGGGAGGGTTTTTTTTGCACTACAAATAAGACATGTGCAGTGTGCATACGAATTTGTTTTTGTTTTTTTTCCAAATGATAATTTGGACCTTCAACAGTCTGAGGGACCATGAACCGGCCCTCCACTTTAAAAGTTTGAGGACCCCTGCAGTAGAGTCTCACTTATCCAAGCCTCTGGATAATCCAAGCCATTTTTGTAGTCAATGTTTTCAATATATCGTGATATTTTGGTGCTAAATTCATAAATACAGTAATTACCACTTAGCATTACTGGGTATTGAACTACTTTTTCTGTCAAATTAGTTGTATAACATGATGTTTTGGTGCTTAATTTGTAAAATCATAACCTAATTTGATATTTAATAGGCTTTTCCTTAATCTCTCCTTATTATCCAAGATATTCGCTTATCCAAGCTTCTGCCGGCCCGTTTAGCTTGGATATGTGAGACTCTACTGTATTATATTGTATTTTTAGTATTATATTGTATTACAAAATAATATTATTAATATATGCATATACAATATATTATAATAAATATTATTGTACATTATATAGTTAATAAATATTTATTTATTAAGTAAATAGATTATATTACCCCTCCTAGTGACTTCCTGCAGAAATTATAGTATTCTGATATTCTGTATTCTGATTTTCTTAGATCTCAAATTAAAATCTTCATTTTTTCCTCTTTTAAGTATTTTTTAATCATTTCCCAGTCCGTTTGTTTTCTTGGATGACCTTGATTGTTCGCTAACAAATACGTCAATTTGTCCATATTAATTATTTCTAAGATCTTATTAATCCAGCATTTCGTTTCCGGAATTTCTTGATTTCTCCAAGACTTGGCAACGGTCATCCTTGCTGCGGTAATTAAATAAATAGCACTTATTTTTATCTCATATATATATATATCATTCCCAATAGCATAATTTTGGGGTCCATATTTATTCTAATTTTTAACATCTTCTGAATTTTAAACTTTGGGTTCTTACTTCCTCCGGATCTGCTTCTGGAGCCTCCGCACCACTTTGGGTTCGCTGTCCACGCAAATGGCACTGAGCCGTCCGTCAAGGGAGCCGAACGGGGACCTGGCGAGAGAAAAACACCCAGGGACACCCGTTGAGAATGCCTGCCACAGATGTGGGCGAAACGTCAGGAGAGAATGCTTCTGGAACAGCCCGGAAAACACACAGCCACCCTGTGATTTGGGTCATGAAAGCCTTCGACAACACATCGTTCATTTCCTTCGCTTCTCTTTCTTGATTTCCCTGGAAAAATGTGGATTGTAAATTCCTCTCTAGCGGTGCATCTACACTGTGGAATTAATGCAGTTTGATAGCCCTCTGGAATCTCCAGGTCCACCACAATGAGCTTTGGCTGATACTGATCGTAGAATTGCACTGGAGGCACTAGAGATTCCCAGGGTGCATCTACACAGTGGAATTAATGCAGTTTGGTGCATCAGCACTATAGAATTAATGCAGTTTGGTGAACAGACACCAGGATTAATGCAGTTTAGTGCATCTACATAGCAGAATTACTGCAGTTTGCATCTACATTGTGGAATGAATGTGGTTTGGTGCATCTACATAGTAGAATTAATGTAGTTTGCATCTACATTGTGAAATTAATGTGGTTTGGTGCATCTACACTGCAGAATTAACGCAGTTTGCATCTACATTGTGGAATTAATGTGGTTTGGTGCATCTACACTGCAGAATTAATTCAGTTTGGTGCATCAACACTAGAATTAATGCAGTTTCCATCTACATTGTGGAATTAATGTGGTTTGGTGCATCTACATAGTAGAATTAATGCAGTTTGCATCTACATTGTGAAATTAATGTGGTTTGGTGCATCTACACTGCAGAATTAATGCAGTTTGGTGCATCGGCACTAGAATTAATGCAGTTTGCATCTACATTGTGAAATTAATGTGGTTTGGTGCATTTACATAATAGAATTAATGCAGTTTGCATCTACATTGTGGAATTAATGTGGTTTGGTGCATTTACATAATAGAATTAATGCAGTTTGCATCTACGTTGTGGAATTAATGTGTTTTGGTGCAACTACACAGTAGAATTAATGCAGTTTGGGGCATCTACACTGCAGAATTAATGTTGTTTGGTACAGTGACACCAGGATTAATGCAGTTTGGTGCATCTACATAGTAGAATTAATGCAGTTTGCATCTACATTGTGGAATTAATGTGTTTTGGTACATCTACACTGCAGAATTAATGCAGTTTGGTGCATTGACACTGGAATTAATGCAATCTGGTGCCTATACATAATAGAATTAATGTGGTTTGGTGCATTGACGCTGTAAAATTAATACAGTTTGGGGCATCCACACTGTGGAATTAATGCAGTTTGGTGCATCGACACTAGAATCAATGCAGTTTGCATCTACATTGTGGAATTAATGTGGTTTGGTGCATCTACATAGTAGAATTAATGCAGTTTGCATCTACACTGTGGAATTAATGTGGTTTGGTGCATCTACACTGCAAAATTAATGTAGTTTGGTGCATCGACACTACAATTAATGCAATCTGGTGCCTATACACAGTAGAATTAATGTGGTTTGGTGCATCAACACTGTAAAATTAATACAGTTTGGGGCATCCACACTGTGAAATTAATGCAGTTTTGACTCCTCTCCAAGAATCTCTAGGTCATCCAGTATTATTCTATAATGAAGCTCTGGCTGATGTTGACCATGGAATTGCACTGGAAAAGAGAGTCCTAGGGCGAATCTACAGGGTAGGGTTAATGCACTTTGGCACCACTTTATCTGCCATGGCTCAAGGCTGTAGAATTATGGGAATTGTAGTTTCATTGCACCTCCAAATGACATTCGTGTTTTTAGGAATCTTTGCCTCGTTCTGCCAAGAAGGACAATGGACGAGCCAAGGCGGCATCTCATCAGGCTTCTAGGTGATCATGAAAAGGGAGACGATAATTATTATCAACCGAGTGAATGGCGGAATGGACTCACGCATCGGCTTCTCCTTGGTTTGCAATGATTTGCCACCATTCCTGTCCGATCTGGTTGCCGCACTGTCCGACCTGCAGCCAAACTGCAGACATGGCTCTTAAAAGAAAAATAAATAAATATAGGGAACGCAATGCATTAATTTCGGAATGAAGAATATGGCGAGGTAGAAGCGCAAACAAAACAACAAAGTTCCTGGAAGTTTGTTGGCCACATTAAATAGAGAAAAAACCTAACCTACTAAACAATCAATGTAATAGTAATAGTGTAATTTTCCAGTCATGACGTATGTTGTACGTTTGAGCATATACTGTATATACTCGAGTATAAGCCTAGTTTTTCGGCCCTTTTTTTAAGACTGAAAAAAAACAACAACCTCGGCTTATACTCGGGTGAGAATCCTGGTTGGCTTATATTTGGGTCAGCTTATGCTCGAGAATATATGGTACATTTATTGTTCTTCTCTATTATTATTGGTATTATTACATTTATTATTTTTCTCTATTATTGTTGCTACTATGACATTTATTTTACTCTATTTTTTATTATTATTAATAAATTTATTATTTCACTCTGATCTGATTACAGTAGAGTCTCACTTATCCAACATTAGCTTATCCAACATTCTGGATTATCCAACACATTTTTGTAGTCAATGTTTTCAATACATCATGATATTTTGGTGCTAAATTTGTAAATACAGTAATTACTACATCGCATTACTGTGTTTTGAACTACTTTTTCTGTCAAATTTGTTGTATAATATGATGTCTGGGTGCTTAATTTGTAAAAACATAACCTAATTTATGTTGAATAGACTTTTCCTTGATCCCTCTTTATTATCCAACCTATTCGCTTATCCAACATTCTGCTGGCCCATTTAGCTTGGATAAGTGAGACTCTACTGTATTATTATATTTATTATTTTATTCTATTATTATTTACTCTATTAGTATTTATTATTTTACTCTATTATTTACTCTATTATTTATTATTTTACTCCATTATTCTACATATATTATTTTCCTGTATTTATTATTATTATTGTTATTACATGTATTATTTTACGCTATTATTATTAAAAGGATACATAAGCACATTTACATTGAAGAAGATGAGAATAATGATTTGACCAGAGTTGGACAGTCTTATCTTAAATTAGAGCTTTATGTAAATATTCAAAAACATTTAACCTACTGATGCATCGATTAATGTAATTTTATTGGTATCTGTTTTTATTTCTGAAATTTCCCACCCTCGGTTTATACTGGAGTCAATGTTTTCCCAGTTTTTGGTGGTAAAATTAAGTGCCTCGGCTTATATTCAGGTTGGCTTATACTTGAGTATATACGGTAAAAGGACGGGTGAACAAAGGATGGGTGGACCACTCAGTTAAAGAGACGGTCACCTTTTGTTTTGGCCACTACAAAATAAAAAGGCTTGCTTCTTCCACTCTTTTTTGGAACTCTCTTCTTTCTTTCCCCTCCGAAAGCTCTGAAAGGACCCAAAGACAGTAGTAGTAATAATAACACATCAACAACAACGTCTTGCCAACTTCTCACCATGAACCACGGTAGAGAACAACAAATCAAAGTGCATCAATAGACACACAGCATCAGTTAAATCAGATGAATTCCACGGACAGAGAATCAGATGGTGGAAACAGAAGAACGGCTTGTCTAAGAGGAGCGTGCTTGCTCCATCAATGTTTAACATTCACATAAATGATCAGCCATTGCTAGAAGCGACAGAGAGTTTCAAATATGCGGATGATTGTGCCATCACCACCCAAACAAGGAGCTTTGAAATGGTTGAACAGAAGCTCTCTGAAGCTTTAGGTGCTCTTACTGCCTATTACAGGGAAAACCAGCTGATCCCTAATCCATCTAAAATGTAGACGTGTGCTTTTCACCTTAAGAACAGACAAACATCTCAAGCTCTGAGGACCACCTGGAATCCCACTGGAGCATTGCTGCACACCAAAATACCTTTGAATTACCCTGGACTGTGCTCTGACTTACAAGAAGCATTGCTTGAATATCAAGCAAAAAATAGGTGATAGAAATAACATCATACAAAAGCAGACTGGCACAACCTGGGGATCCCAACCAGACACAGTGAAGACATCTGCATAGTGTTTGTGTTGCATAGAGACATCTACACTATAGAATTAATGCCGTTTGACTCCTCTCTAGAAATCTCTAGGTTATCCAGTATGACTCTATAATGAAGCTCTGGCTGACCATAGAATTGCACTGGAAAACTTTTTTTAAAAATTTTTTTATTGTGTTATAAATGGTATAAACAGCGAAAGTGGGGGAAAGCATTGTGGAGAAAGAAAGAGAAAGGAGGGAATGAAACAAATCAAGAAAGAGATGGGGGGAAATAGAGGAAAAAAATAAAAATATATACATAATAATAATAATAATAATAATAATAATAATAATAATAATAATAATAAATAGCAGTAAGAATAGAAATAAAGGTTTCGAGGGTTGACTTCCCATTGAGATAAAAAAAAACCAGCTTCCATTAAAAAAAGAAAAAAAATTCTTCTGTTATTCTTTCCAGTTAGCCTTCTGCGTTGCTTTTCAAACATCGGATAGGTTTATTGTTAATGTTGCATTCAATCTTGGAAACCAATCCAATCTGTTTTCTGTTTAGCATCTCTTAGTTTTTGTGACAGACAGTCCATTTGTATTAAATCTAACAGTTTTAGAATCCCATCGTCAGGAGTTGGAATTTTTTTTTGTTTCCAAACTTTAGCCAGAACTAATCTTGCAGCTCTGCACATAAGAAAGAACATTTTATCTTGGTTTGCATTTAGTTTTGCATTTCTTATGCCCAATAAATACATTTCTGGCGCCAGAGGAAATTTGATTTTCAATATTTTCTGTGTTATTAATGGAATACTGTTCCAGTATCTTTTAATTTCTTTACAAGTCCACCATTGATGGAAAAAGGTTCCAATTTCTTTCTCACACTTCCAGCATTTGTTGGATAATTGCTTGTTCAATTTTGCTAATTTAATGGGGGTGTAGTACCATCTGAACAACATCTTATACCAATTCTCCCTGATGTCTATGGCTGTGGAAAAATTTAGTTTTTTATTCCAAATTTCTTCCCACTGATTTGCATTTATATTATGACTGAAATCTTTTGCCCATTTAACTTGGCAATCTTTAATCTGTTCTTCCTCCGTTGTCCATTGTAGTAATTGTTGGTATAGTATTTTGATTATCTTTTTGTCTTTTAGCATTATTAAATCCCATAGGCCTGATTCTTGCTTGAAGCCTACTTTAATATCTTGTTTGTGTATATCTAAACAGGGCCTTAGATATACATATGCATATGACATGCGAGAGAATTGGTTAAAAATGCAATATAGGTGGTATATAACCGCCTACAAAATTTCGAAATGCTATAAAAACACTACAGATAAATGCTGGAAGTGCGAGCACCAAACGGGCATGTTTTTTCACCTATGGTGGACATGTCCAAAAGCCCAACAATACTGGAGAGACATAAATGAAGTTATACAAACAATTTTAAAGATAGAAATTAAAAGAGAATCAGAGTACTTTCTACTTGGAATGCTAGATATAGAATATGATAAAGACAAAGAGATTTTGTTTAACTATCTGGTTATTGCTGCGAGAATAACATATGCCAGGTTGTGGAGACAAAAAGAGATTCCAAAAAAGGAGGAGTGGTTGAATAAAGTCATGGAGGTGATGAATATGGACAGGCTCACTTATTGGTTATCTCCAAGTCAAGGTCTGCCAAAGGAAGAAACTAACTGGGACCTGGTAAAGGACTATTTAAAACAAATAAAATTTGATCCTATCTGCTGAACAAACACAATCTTAGAAACTGATAAGGACAAAGGGGATATGGGTATTACCGATTTTCAGAATTTTTTCAGAACCAATTAAAGTGAGATGGAAGTCTACAGTTGTTTTTTTTAACTGTATTGTATTTTTTAATATATTTTTTCATATTTTTCCTGTTTTCCCTCTTTCTTTCTTTCCTACTTTCTAATAACAAAAAGTGTTCCCCCACTTTCGATGTGAAAATATTATCTTTTACTAATATATATTTCCTTTCCTTTTATTTTCCAGACATAAAATTTTTAATAAAGATATTATTAAAAAATATCTTGTTTGTAACACTCTAGTATTTGATAATATTGCACTGGAAAACTTAACGAGATTCCTAGGGTGCGTCTACACCATGGAATTAATGCAGTTTGGTGCATCTACACTGTAAAATGAATGCAGTTTGGTGCATTGGCACTAGAATTAATGCAGTTTGGTGCATCTACACTGGAAAATGAATGCAGTTTGGTGCATTGGCACTAGAATTAATGCAGTTTGGTGCATCTACATTGCAGAATTAGTGCAGTTTGCTGCATCTACACCGGAATTAATGCAGTTTGGTGCATCTATACTGTAAAATGAATGCAGTTTGGTGCATTGGCACTAGAATTAATGCAGTTTGGTGCATCTACATTGCAGAATTAGTGCAGTTTGCTGCATCTACACCGGAATTAATGCAGTTTGGTGCATCTATACTGTAAAATGAATGCAGTTTGGTGCATTGGCACTAAAATTAATGCAGTTTGGTGCGTCTACATTGCAAAATTAGTGCAGTTTGCTGCATCTACACCGGAATTAATGCAGTTTGGTGCATTGACGCTATGGAGTTGCAGTCCAAAACACCTGGAGGGCCCAAGTTTGCCCATACCTGTGTTAAAGGTATAGATCTAGATCAGTGATGGCCAACCTATGACACGCGTGTCAGCACTGACACGCCTAGCCATTTTTGCTGACACGCTGCCGCATGAAGGTTGATTGGATGACTATGTCTTTTGTGGCCAAATTTGGTGTGATTTGGTCCAGTGGTTTTGTGGTTGACTCCATGGGAATGATGCACATTATTATTCTATTATTATTGTAGTATATTATCATTTTATTACTATATTATTATTATTATTATATTATTCATTATTCGTGACTACACTGAAACTAGAATAGAGAGAAATCAGTGTGGAAACTGCAAGAGGTACCATAGATGGTTGTACATGGAAATAATGGCAGTAAATAGTTTTTGATTTATTAAATACAGTTATATATTACAATTATATATTTTGTTATTATATATTTTGTTATTTAAACTATACATATTGCGAAGTGACACACCACCCAAGTCATGCTAGGTTTTTTTTTTGGTGAATTTTGACACACCAAGCGCAAAAGGTTGCCCATCATTGCTCTAGAGTTACTGCAGGTGGGAAGAACACAGGTGAAAACACCTTGATGGGATCGGCTTCTTTCCCTATAAAGGAAGCAAATGGGAAGGATGCTCTGATATCCTTAACAAGAACCAGGTTTGCCTTTGGAAGCTCATCACCAAAACCACAGCGCTCAGGTTAAATTTTGGGTAAGTGCATTATCCAAACAGGTTATTAAAGTTGGCATTTTGCATCAGAATGTACGGTGAACCTATTGCAGGGTTTTAATGTTTGCGTATTTGAAATTGTGCAGTCACACTTTTCATCTAAGCTGCTTTGAGTCTCCTTCAGGAGCAATAAAGCGAGCTATACATAATAATAAACAAAACCAATAAATAATAATAATATTAATATTAATAATTATATAGTCCCCAGAAGGGAAATACTGTAATGGGAGCCAGAAACGATAGCAATAAGTACATTTGCAGTGCCACAGTTTCTATATGCATAATCCACCTTAAAGTACCTTTTAAGAATATTATGCAACTTGTGGTTTAATAACACTGTGCAATTTAGCATAGCTACGCCATCGAAGCGGCTGGGGATTTATTTGGGCTAGATGTGCCAAAAGCACCCTAAGCTTAAATTGGATTAAAATGGCTGAAGGAGCCACTTAAAGGAGGGTGTTAATTTGCATATTTGTATTCCTTCTATTATTATTATTTTATTATGACACAGCAAACAAGATAGACATGCTGGATTTCATATCACAGAATCACAAGTCGAACACTTCCCAAGCGTCTAGGACTGTGTGATGTATTTTCTGATGATGCGCGCAGATCCCAGCAGGGTGGCCTTTTGCAGCTGACAGATCGTAATTTTGTCAATGTCTATTGTTTCCAAATGCCGGCTGAGATCTTTTGGCACGGCACCCAGTGTGCCCATCACCACCGGGACCACTGCACTGGTTTCTGCCAGAGTCTTTGCAGTTCAGTCTTGAGGTCCTGAGAGCGGCTGAGTTTTTCCTGTTGTTTTTCGTCAATGCGACTGTCACCTGGGATGGTGACGTCAATGATCCAAACCTTGTTCTTTTCCACAACTGTGATGTCTGGTGTGTTGTGTTCCAGAACTTTGTCAGTCTGGATTCGGAAGTCCCTCAGTATCTTTGCGTGCTCATTTTCCAATACTTTTGCAGGTTTGTGATCCCACCAGTTCTTTGCTGCTGGGAGGTGGTACTTGAGGCATAAGTTCCAATGGATCATTTGGGCCACATAGTTGTGCCTCTGTTTGTAGTCTATCTGTGCGATTTTCTTACAGCAGCTGAGGAGATGATCCATGGTTTCGTCGGTTTCCTTGCACAGTCTGCATTTTGGGTCATCAGCTGATTTTTCAATCTTGGCCTTGATTGCCTTTGTTCTGATGTCTTGCTCCTGGGCTGCAAGGATCGGGCCTTCTGTCTCCTTCTTCAGGGTCCCATTCGTGAGCCAGAGCTAGGTCTATTATTATTATTATTATTATTATTATTATTATTATTAATTGCCTTTGTTCTGATGTCTTGCTCCTGGGCTGCAATGATCGGGCCTTCTGTCTCCTTCTTCAGGGTCCCATTCGTGAGCCAGAGCTAGGTCTATTATTATTATTATTATTATTATTATTAATTGCCTTTGTTCTGATGTCTTGCTCCTGGGCTGCAAGGATCGGGCCTTATGTCTCCTTCTTCAGGGTCCCATTCGTGAGCCAGAGCTAGGTCTATTATTATTATTATTATTATTATTATTATTATTATTATTATTATTATTAATTGCCTTTGTTCTGATGTCTTGCTCCTGGGCTGCAAGGATCGGGCCTTCTGTCTCCTTCTTCAGGGTCCCATTCGTGAGCCAGAGCTAGGTCTATTATTATTATTATTATTATTATTATTATTATTATTATTATTATTAATTGCCTTTGTTCTGATGTCTTGCTCCTGGGCTGCAAGGATCGGGCCTTATGTCTCCTTCTTCAGGGTCCCATTCGTGAGCCAGAGCTAGGTCTATTATTATTATTATTATTATTATTATTATTATTATTATTATTATTATTATTAATTGCCTTTGTTCTGATGTCTTGCTCCTGGGCTGCAAGGATCGGGCCTTCTGTCTCCTTCTTCAGGGTCCCATTCGTGAGCCAGAGCTAGGTCTATTATTATTATTATTATTATTATTATTATTATTATTATTAATTGCCTTTGTTCTGATGTCTTGCTCCTGGGCTGCAAGGATCGGGCCTTATGTCTCCTTCTTCAGGGTCCCATTCGTGAGCCAGAGCCAGGTCTTCTCCTCGTCAGCTTTTCCTTCAATTTTGTCAAGGAACTTTCCATGCAGTGTTTTGTTGTGCCAGCTGTCAGCTCTAGTTTGTAGTGCGGTTTTCTTGTACTGGTTTTTTTGTCTGCTGTGCTTTGAGGAGTTTCTGATTTTTGACTTCAATCAAAGCAGGTTCTTCACTTTGCTTCACATATTCTGCCAGGGCATCATCATCATCATCATCATCATTATTAGTAATCTCACACTGCAGATTCACACTAGTTATTTTTTTGGGTTGCTATTAGTATTGATATATTCCTTTCCCCCTGCTTTGCAGAACCAGGGTAAGATTCTTGTGTCTGAATGGTCAGAAATGTTAAAGACGCAGAACTTGCTTTTTATATGCAGCAGATGCAAAGAGGAGCTTGTTCAAATCAGAACATTGATTATGAAATTTATGCTCCTCTCCGGCGACTAAACATTTGGAGTGTTGTCGAAGGCTTTCATGGCCAGAATCACTGGGTTGCTGTGAGTTTTTCAGGCTGTATGGATTAGCAAGCTTGAATAGCATTGAGTAGCCATGAAGCTGCAAAGTCAACCAGTGAGGATATTTGCATAGAGGTAGCCTGGCATGAATAGCATTGAAGCTGCAAAGTCAATCAGTGAAGGTATTTGCATAGAGGTAGCCTGGCTTGAATAGCATTGAGTAGCCATGAAGTTGCAAAGTCAATCAGTGAGGATATTTGCATAGAGGTAGCCTGGCTTGAATAGCACTGAGTAGCCATGAAGCTGCAGTCAACCAGTGAGGATATTTGCATAGAGGTAGCCTGGCGTGAATAGCATTGAGTAGCTAGGAAGCTGCAAAGTCAATCAGTGAGGGCATTTGCATAGAGGTAGCCTGGCTTGAATAGCACTGAAGTTGCAAAGTCAATCAGTGAAGGTATTTGCATAGAGTGAAGGTATTTTCATACAGGTAGCCTGGCTTGAATAGCATTGAGTAGCCATGAAGTTGCAAAGTCAATCAGTGAGGATATTTGCATAGAGGTAGCCTGGCTTGAATAGCACTGAGTAGCCATGAAGCTGCAGTCAACCAGTGAGGATATTTGCATAGAGGTAGCCTGGCGTGAATAGCATTGAGTAGCTAGGAAGCTGCAAAGTCAATCAGTGAGGGCATTTGCATAGAGGTAGCCTGGCTTGAATAGCACTGAAGTTGCAAAGTCAATCAGTGAAGGTATTTGCATAGAGTGAAGGTATTTTCATACAGGTAGCCTGGCTTGAATAGCATTGAGTAGCCATGAAGCTGCAGTCAATCAGTGAGGGTATCTGAATAGAGATAGCCTGGTTGTTGTTGTCTGGAGGCACCCTCTGTTTGGGAGCTGTCAACTGGCTCTTGATTATTTGCTGTCTAGAGTTCCGATGTTTCTGAGTGGTGTTCCTTACTTACTGTCTTGATTCTAGTGTTTTGTTTTTTTTTAATACTGGTAATCAGATTTTGTTCATGTTCATGGTTTCCTCCTTTCTGTTGAAATTGTCCACACGCTTCATGTGGATGTCAATGGCTTCTGTGCGTAGTCTGACATGATGGATATCATATAAGAATAAAGTCATTATTATCATCAGAGTAGTCTAGCATTTCTGTATTCTCAAATAATATGCTGTGTCCAAGAGCCAGCTAAGTCCTGCCAAACAAAGGATGCCTCCAGGCAACAACAGCCAGGCGACCTCTATGCAGATACCCTCACTGATTGACTGTGCAAGCTTCATGGCTACTCAATGCTATTCAAGCTGGCTAATTACAACAGATCCACACTTGCTTTAAATATACACAAGGGTTCTTTCTCCCACCCAGGAAATTATTCTGAAGATGCCATTAGCCACAGACGCAAGTTTGCTTTTAATTACTCTGATTTTATCTGCTTGGATTTTAATGTATTGTCCATTATTTTATTTTGTGTATCGTTGGAATGTTTTAAGTTTTTGTCAAATATGTTGTGTCGTTGTTTTGGGCTTGTCCCTGTTGTGAGCCACCCAGAGTTTATTATTATTATTATTATTATTATTATTATTATTATTATTATTATTATTATTAGATGCAGGCAAAACATCAGGAGAGATTACCGCTGTAACATGGCCATACAGCCTGGAAAACTGACAAAAACCTAACATTTGGAGTATTTATTTGGAGAGCTCCTTGCATCATTGCAATGCACACATGTTGTGTATGTGTTCACCTATGCAACAAAGAAAAGCTGTTCAGCCGGCAGAGTAACTTTTCTTATCCTGCCCAAACAAGTTGATTACTTTTGGTCAGGATCGTCAACATTTAGGATTGGGATTCTGTGAACATTAGTAAGAATTTCCCAAAAGAGTCGTTGGACAGTAAAATATGCTGCTTTTTCTGTTGGCTTTAATGCAAAGGCTGGATTGGTCATTTGTCCAGAAGGCTTTTGATTGTGCTTTTAATGCAAGGCAGAAATGGGTTGGACCGGATAGCCTTTGGGGGTCTCTTCCAACTTTAGGATTTTATGACCATTCAGGTTCTCCAGAACTAGTTCTGAGCATGTAGGAATTTCTCTTCCCTTTGAAACACATGTGGATTTATTCCACTGCTCTATTTAACACATGATTTCCATGTGGCCGCATCCAGTGAGTCACTGCTACAGGATTTCTTGCCTGAAGGTTCGTAACCAGTTAATGAGCGATGAATTGGCTAACGTACACTGACTACAGGTGTGTCGAATGAGAAGTTCATTAAGTAGGCAGCTACCTTTCCCAGGCTATTGCAACATCACGGCGTGCTTGATTCCGAATGCCAACAGACGAGGCATTTGCAATAAGGCAAGAAGCCTACACTTTGGGGGAAAATATCCTGATGAAATCTGTGAGCAAATCAATCCTCATTAAAGGATGTTCATGTATATGCCTTCAAGTCTCCTGTTGACTTATGGGGACCCCAATACATTTCTTTATAGCAGGGGTCCCCAAACTAAGGCCCGGGGGCCACATGCGGCCCTCCAAGGTCATTTACCTGGCCCCCGCCCTCAGTTTTATAATAAAATATATTGTATAATAATATAATGTAATACAATATAACACTAACAATAATACCATAGAATAGTATTGATACTAATATCGAATGCTAATATTGTGCTATGCTAATAATATAATATATTGTATGTTCATATAATATTGATACTAATATTATGTCATACAATATAATACTAATAACAATGCAACATAATAATATTAATTATACATTATATATTAAATGTAATATTACTAATAATATTACGGTATAGTGGTATAGTGCAATATAATATCTAATGCTAATATTGTGCTATGCTAATAATATAATATATTGTATGTTCATATAATATTGATACTAATATTATAATGTCATACAGTATACTAATAACAATGCAACATAATAATATTAATTATACATTATATATTAAATGTAATATTACTAGTAATATTACAATATAGTGATATAGTACAATAATATTACTAATAATATTACTAATAATATTACAGTATAGTGGTATAGTTCAATATAGTAATATATAATAATATTAATTATACATTATATATTAAATGTAATATTACTAATAATATTACGGTATAGTGGTATAGTGCAATATAATAATATCTAATGCTAATATTGTGCTATGCTAATAATATAATATATTGTATGTTCATATAATATTGATACTAATATTATAATGTCATACAGTATACTAATAATAATGCAACATAATAATATTAATTATACATTAAATGTAATATTACTAATAATATTACGGTATAGTGGTATAGTACAATATAATAATATCTAATGCTAATATTGTGCTATGCTAATAATATAATATATTGTATGTTCATATAATATTGATACTAATATTATAATGTCATACAGTATACTAATAACAATGCAACATAATAATATTAATTATACATTATATATTAAATGTAATATTACTAGTAATATTACAATATAGTGATATAGTACAATAATATTACTAATAATATTACTAATAATATTACAGTATAGTGGTATAGTTCAATATAGTAATATATAATAATATTAATTATACATTATATATTAAATTAATATTACTAATAATATTACGGTATAGTGGTATAGTGCAATATAATAATATCAAATGCTAATATTGTGCTATGCTAATAATATAATATATTGTATGTTCATATAATATTGATACTAATATTATAATGTCATACAGTATACTAATAATAATGCAACATAATAATATTAATTATACATTAAATGTAATATTACTAATAATATTACGGTATAGTGGTATAGTGCAATATAATAATATCTAATGCTAATATTGTGCTATGCTAATAATATAATATATTGTATGTTCATATAATATTGATACTAATATTATAATGTCATACAGTATACTAATAATAATGCAACATAATAATATTAATTATACATTAAATGTAATATTACTAATAATATTACGGTATAGTGGTATAGTACAATATAATAATATCTAATGCTAATATTGTGCTATGCTAATAATATAATATATTGTATGTTCATATAATATTGATACTAATATTATAATGTCATACAGTATACTAATAATAATGCAACATAATAATATTAATTATACATTATATATTAAATGTAATATTACTAGTAATATTACAATATAGTGATATAGTACAATAATATTACTAATAATATTACTAATAATATTACAGTATAGTGGTATAGTTCAATATAGTAATATATAATGCTAATATTGTGCTATGCTAATAATATCATATATTGTATGTACATATAATTTGTAAGCCACTCTGAGTCCCCTTTGGGGTGAGAAGGGTGTGACACAAATGTAATAAATAAATATAATAAATAAATAATAAATAAATTTTAGACATAGGCTCACCCAAAGTCTGAAATGACTTGAAGGCACAACAACAACAACAACAATCCTAATTAACTTGACTATCTCATTGGCCAGAAGCAGGCCCACACTTCCCATTGAAATCCTGATAAATGTCTGTTGGTTAAAATTGTTTATATTTTTAAATATTGTATTACTCTTTCATTGTTCTTCTTCTTGTTGTTTTTGCATTACAAATAAGACATGTGCAGTGTGCATCGGAATTTGTTTGTATTTTTTTTTTCCAAATGATAATTTGGCCCTTCAACAGTCTGAAGGATTGTGGACTGGCCCTCTGCTTAAATTGTTTTTCCAGTTCCTTTTTCTAAAACAGGGCAGCTAATATTAATCAGTGGTCTTCCATCCAAGGACTAACCAATACTAGATCTGTTTAGATTCCAAAATCAAATGAAAGCTGATGCTTACTCAGGTTGCAAAGTTCAACATTACTTATTTTGTTTTTAATTGATTATTTGAATTCTCATTGCTTTTTTTTTTGCATTTGTTTGCTGTTGTGAATAGGACGTAAATACTAATAAGTTGGGGCTGGGCTTAGCATAGTGGGCGAAACCACTAACTGCAGAAAATCCTGCCGATCGAAAGGACGGCAATTTGAGTCCTGGTAGGGGTGAGCACCCGCTGTCAGCCCCAGCTCCCTGCCTACCTAGCAGATCGAGTAGATAAATAGGGACCGCTTTTAGCGGGGAGGGAATAAAAGGCACCCTTAAGGACATGCTGACGATTGATCGGAAGGACAAAATACAGTAGAGTCTCACTTATCCAAGTCTCGCTTATCCAACGTTCTGGATTATCCAACGCATTTTTGCAGTCAATGTTTTCAATATATCTTGATATTTTGGTGCTAAATTCATAAATACAGTAATTACTACATAGCACTACTGCATATTGAACTACTTTTTCTGCTAATTTTGTTGTTTAACATGATGTTTTGGTGCTTAATTTGTAAAATCATAACCTAATTTGATGTTTAATAGGCTTTTCCTTAATGCCTCCTTATTATCCAACCTATTCGCTTATCCAACATTCTGCCGGCCCGTTTATGTTGGATAAGTGAGACTCTACTGTACTAATAAGTTGGGGCTGGGCTTAGCATAGTGGGCGAAACCACTAGCTGTAGAAAATCCTGCCAATCAAAAGGATGGCAGTTCGAGTCCTGGTCGGGGTGAGCACCTGCTGTCAGCCCCAGCTCCCTGCCTACCTAGCAGATCGAGTAGATAAATAGGTACCGCTTTTAGAAGGGAGGGAATAAAAGGCACCCTTAAGGACATGCTGACGATTGATCAGAAGGACAAAATAAAGTTACAAAAATAAAGATAAGAAATAAAATTATTATTATTATTATTATTATTATTATGGATGTCTCAGGACAAAAAGGTCCTCAGCATGGAAGATGGAGCAACAGCCTCCAAGATGCCGGAAATGAAAAAGATGGGGAAAGCCTTTACCTCTGTTTGTGTATTGTCTGCTTTCGTTAATTGTATAATGGCATTCAATGCTTGCCGTATGTGTGTTCTGTAATCTGCCGTGAGTCCCTTCGAGGAGATAGAGCAGAATACAAATAACATATTTATTACTATTATTATTATTATTATTATTATTATTATTATTATTATTATTATTATATGAGGTTTTGGTACAAGTCAAAAATATAATCTTGCTCAAAGCTGGTTGCGGAGAAAAACAAAGCAGTTTGAGCTTTTTTCTATTAGAAATGCTCCCCAAGGAATGATATGCTGATTGTGCATACAGTGATACCTTGACTTACAAGTTTAATTCATTCTGTGACTGAGCTCTTAACTCAAATTGCTCTTATGTCAAATCAAATTTGAAATGAATTGAAATGCTATGAATCCATTCCAGCCCCCGAAAACCACACCGATTGTTGTTATGTGCTTTTAAATAAAAAAGTGTACTTTATAAATAATAATGTATAAAAATACATCATAAGGGAGAATGTACATAAATAAACGGGATTTATTAAGTGTAGGGAATGTGTTTTCCGGCAAGACCAGGCTCCACTCAATCATCTTCTTCACTGAGATTTGCCTTTTTCACCACAATCTCCTCGCTTTCGCTTGCACGGCGTTTCACCAAAATCCCGTCCGAGGAGGTTTGTTTCTTCCTCCCTTTCAAAATGTTCCTGAAATGAGTGAGGCAAATGTCGTTGCACAGCTCCAGTGCGCAACCCGCTGTAACTTTCTCAGGGTGTTTCTTTTTAATAAAGTCTGAAATTTTCTCCCACATTCTCAACATTTCCGTGATCTCGCTTGTATGGATAACCTCCTCCTCCTCGTCCTCCGTCTCCTCCGCATCGATTTCCTGCTTGACCACCGTCTTATGCTGCTGTTCCTGTAACTCCTCTAATTCCTCTGTTGTCGGTTCCTCGTTGTGCTGCTCGACAAAGCCGTTCACGTCTCCTTCATCCTCTTCCATTGACTTTCCATTGGACACAATGTCGTCCATGGCTAAGTCTTCAGCTTTGACTCCTCCGAAGCAGCTTTCATCAGACACAACCTCAGGCCAAGGCTTCTTCAATGCAGAGTTTACGTTCCTCCTTGTTATGTCGGAGACAATGCCGGTCCTCTTTTTAAAATTATCAAGCCATCCCCGACTGGCTTTGAACGACTCTTCTGACGCCTTGCCCGTTGATGTTCCTGGCTTCCGGCGCACCAAATCGCCGTAAATGGCTCGGGCCTTCTCGCAGACGATGCTCTCGGTCACGATCTCTCCCGCGAGCCGCTTCTCCGTCAACCACACCAACAGCAACTTCTCCATCTCTTCGTGGGCCGAGGTCCGGAGCCTGGAAATGATCTTAATGCCCTTGGCTGGCGTCACAGCCTTGATCGACTCCTTCTGCTTCAAAATCGAACAGATCGTCGAAGTATTGCGATCGTACTGCCTTGCCAAGTCGGCAACACGCACGCCTCGCTCGTATTTGTCGATGATTTCGTGCTTTGTATCCAAGCACATCATCCGTTTCTTCTTGGCACAAACTTTCTTAGGACCCATGGTTAGCCAGACCTTTAATTAAGAGATTCAGAACGTAGATATTAAGATTTGACAATAATTTATTTATTTGATACATTTATATCCCGCCCTTCTCACCCTGAAGGGGACTCAGAGCAGCTTACAAATCAAATTTACATACAATATTATATTATTAGCATAGCAGAATACTGGCAATAGATATTGTACTATATCTATATGTTGTACTATTATTAATAATATTGCATGTAATATATAATATACTAGCTGTGCCCGGCCACGCGTTGCTGTGGCGAAGTATGGTGGTATGGGAAATTAAGTATTGAGGAATTGGTGGTAGTTAAGGTAAAGGGTAAAGGTGTGGAGTCCAGATAATCCAGTTAAAGCAGATAATATAAGATGATATGGGTTATATAGATGTGTGGAAGGGCCTTGAGTCTACACTGCCATCTAATCCAGTTAAAATATGATAATCTGTATTTTATAGGCAGTGTGGAAGAGGCCTAAGTGAGACCTAACTGTGCCTGTCCCCTGGGTGAGTGGGTTGCTAGGAGACCAAGTGGGCGGAGCTTAGTCTTCTAACTGGCAGCAATTGGATAAAAACAATTATTCCTCTCCCTCTAATTAGGACTTTATTTTTCTTTTCTTTTTGTTGTATAAACCTAGAGGCATGGATGATGGGTTGTGTTGTCAATTTTCGAGGTTGTGGGGTGTTTAGTTTTGTTGTTTTGGCGGACGCCAGGATTCCATCACTCTTTTATAGATATAGAAGATAATTAATATTACGGTAGAGTATCACTTATCCAACATTCTGGATTATCCAATGCATTTTTGTAGTCTATGTTTTCAATACATCATGATATTTAGTGCTAAATTCGTAAATACAGTAATTACTACATAGCATTGCTGTGTATTGAACTACTTTTTCTGTCAAATTTGTTGTATAACATGATGTTTTGGTGCTTAATTTGTAAAATCATAACCTAATTTAATGTTTAATAGGCTTTTCCTTAATCTTTCCTTATTATCCAACATACTCGCTTATCCAACGTTCTGCCGGCCCGTTTACGTTGGATGAGACTCTACTGTATTATATTGTATTATTAGTATTATATTGTATTACAAAATAATATTATTAATATTATATGCATATACAATATATTATCTATATATATAAAAGAGTGATGGCATCACGGCGACCCACAAAACAACAAAACTACAGGCCCCCCAACTTCGAAATTTGACAACACAACCCATCATCCACGCCTCTAGGTTGATACAACAAAAAGAAAACAAAAACAAAGTCCTAATTAGAGAGAGAGGGGAATAATTACTTTTATCCAATTGCTGCCAGTTAGAAGGCTAAGCTCCTCCAACTTGGTCTCCTAGCAACCCAATAAAAAATAAATAAAAACACTAAAGAATTAATACAATAAAATACTATAATAACAGAAAATAACTAAAAATAATACAAGAAAATAATAAAGTATAATAAATAAAAAGATAACTTACAATAAAATTAATTTAAAAAATACAAAAAACGTCAAATAAAAATTACACAACAATTTTTAACCAATACCACCACCACTTTGCCACAGCAACGCGTGGCTGGGCACAGCTAGTAGTATTATATATTAATGTACATTATGTAGTTAATAAACAAATAAATATTAAGTAAATAAATAAACTTAGATTATATTCCCTTACCCCTCCTAGTGACTTCCTGCAGAAATTATAGTCCTACCATCACCATCCTAGCCACTATAAAATCCATATATCCCACACAAAGATGGACTACAAGCTATTAGGAAATCTATTGTCAAAGGCTTTTAGGAAATCATTCTGCATTATTGCATCTGGATGATAGACTCCTGGTCCCTCAGTTTTTCTACAATTTCCCAAAGCCCTGGGATTTTTGCAGAAAAAACAGCAATAAGGACAAGAGCAAGGAGCATTCCTAGCTGCTCCCTTAAAGCCCTGCTTAAGGTGGCAGATATTGTACTCTCAAGCTTGCTCATAACTCAAATATTGGCTCGCACGTCAAAGCAAAACAAATAAATAAATAAACTAAGCAATTTTATACCATCTAGTGCCCAAAATACAATCTTGAGCTCCCTAGTGTTCAGATATTGAAATTAATATTAACTAGTGCCCCCAGTAGCCAATTCAGATACTGAATATAATAGCAAAAATACTATCTAGCGCTCCCTAATATCCAGATATTTAAATAGGAAAATACTATTTAGTGCTTCCTAGTGGCCAATTTAGATAATGAAGATAATAGCAAAAAATACTATATAGCGCTCCCTAGTGTTAAGATATTTAAATTAATATTAACTAGTGCCCCCAGTGGCCAATTCAGATACTGAATATAATAGCAAAAATACTATCTAACGCTCCCTAATGTTCAGATATTTAAATTAATATTAACTAGTGTCCCCTAGTGGCCAATTCAGATACTGAATATAATAACAAAAAATACTATCTAGCGCTCCCTAATGTTCAGATATTTTAATTGATATTAACTAGTGTCCCCTAGTGGCCAATTCAGATACTGAATATAATAACAAAAAATACTATCTAGCGCTCCCTAATGTTCAGATATTTAAATTAATATTAACTAGTGTCCCCTAGTGGCCAATTCAGATATGGAATATAATAACAAAAAATACTATCTAGCGCTCCCTAATGTTCAGATATTTAAATTGATATTAACTAGTGCCCCCTAGTGGCCAATTCAGATACTGAATATAATAGTAAAAAATACTATCTAGTGCTCCCTAGTGTTCAGATATTTAAATTAATATTAACTAGTGCCGCCTAGTGGCCAATTCAGATACTGAATACAATAGCAAAAATACTATCTAGCGCTCCCTAGTATCCAGATATTTAAATATTAACTAGTGCCGCCAAGTGGCCAATTCAGATACTGAATACAATAGCAAAAATACTATCTAGCGCTCCCTAGTGTTCAGATATTTAAATTAATATTAACTAGTGCCGCCAAGTGGCCAATTCAGATACTGAATATAATAGCAAAAATACTATCTAGTGCTCCCTAGTGTTCAGATATTTAAATATTAACTAGTGCCGCCAAGTGGCCAATTCAGATACTGAATACAATAGCAAAAATACTATCTAGCGCTCCCTAGTGTTCAGATATTTAAATTAATATTAACTAGTGCCCCCTAGTGGCCAATTCAGATACTGAATATAATAGCAAAAATACTATCTAGCGCTCCCTAGTATCCAGATATTTAAATATTAACTAGTGCCCCCTAGTGGCCAATTCAGATACTGAATATAATAGCAAAAATACTATCTAGCGCTCCCTAGTGTTCAGATATTTAAATTAATATTAACTAGTGCCCCCTAGTGGCCAATTCAGATACTGAATATAATAGCAAAAATACTATCTAGCGCTCCCTAGTGTTCAGATATTTAAATTAATATTAACTAGTGCCCCCTAGTGGCCAATTCAGATACTGAATATAATAGCAAAAATACTATCTAGCGCTCCCTAGTGTTCAGATATTTAAATTAATATTAACTAGTGCCCCCTAGTGGCCAATTCAGATACTGAATACAATAGCAAAAATTCTATCTAGCGCTCCCTAGTGTCCAGATATTTAAATTAATATTAACTAGTGCCCCCTAGTGGCCAATGCAGATACTGAATATAATAGTAAAAAATACTATCTAGCGCTCCCTAGTGTCCAGATATTTAAATTAATATTAACTAGTGCCCCCTAGTGGCCAATTCAGATACTGAATATAATAGTAAAAAATACTATCTAGCGCTCCCTAGTGTCCAGATATTTAAATTAATATTAACTAGTGCCCCCTAGTGGCCAATTCAGATACTGAATATAATAGTAAAAAATACTATCTAGCGCTCCCTAGTGTCCAGATATTTAAATTAATATTAACTAGTGCCCCCTAGTTGCCAATTCAGATACTGAATATAATAGCAAAAATACTATCTAGCGCTCCCTAGTATCCAGATATTTAAATATTAACTAGTGCCCCCTAGTTGCCAATTCAGATACTGAATATAATAGCAAAAATACTATCTAGCGCTCCCTAGTATCCAGATATTTAAATATTAACTAGTGCCCCCTAGTTGCCAATTCAGATACTGAATATAATAGCAAAAATACTATCTAGTGCTCCCTAGTATCCAGATATTTAAATATTAACTAGTGCCCCCTAGTTGCCAATTCAGATACTGAATATAATAGCAAAAATACTATCTAGCGCTCCCTAATATCTAGATATTTAAATTAATAGGAAAATACTATTTAGTGCTTCCTAATGGCCAATTCAGATACTGAATATAATAGCAAAAATACTATCTAGCGCTCCCTAGTGTTCAGATATTTAAATTAATATTAACTAGTGCCCCCTAGTTGCCAATTCAGATACTGAATATAATAGCAAAAATACTATCTAGCGCTCCCTAGTGTTCAGATATTTAAATTAATATTAACTAGTGCCGCCAAGTGGCCAATTCAGATACTGAATATAATAGCAAAAATACTATCTAGTGCTCCCTAGTGTTCAGATATTTAAATATTAACTAGTGCCGCCAAGTGGCCAATTCAGATACTGAATACAATAGCAAAAATACTATCTAGCGCTCCCTAGTGTTCAGATATTTAAATTAATATTAACTAGTGCCCCCTAGTGGCCAATTCAGATACTGAATACAATAGCAAAAATTCTATCTAGCGCTCCCTAGTGTCCAGATATTTAAATTAATATTAACTAGTGCCCCCTAGTGGCCAATTCAGATACTGAATATAATAACAAAAAATACTATCTAGCGCTCCCTAATGTTCAGATATTTAAATTAATATTAACTAGTGTCCCCTAGTGGCCAATTCAGATACTGAATATAATAGCAAAAATACTATCTAGCGCTCCCTAGTGTTCAGATATTTAAATTGATATTAACTAGTGCCCCCTAGTGGCCAATTCAGATACTGAATATAATAACAAAAAATACTATCTAGCGCTCCCTAGTGTTCAGATATTTAAATTAATATTAACTAGTGCCCCCTGGTGGCCAATTCAGATACTGAATATAATAGCAAAAATACTATCTAGCGCTCCCTAGTGTTCAGATATTTAAATTGATATTAACTAGTGCCCCCTAGTGGCCAATTCAGATACTGAATATAATAACAAAAAATACTATCTAGCGCTCCCTAGTGTTCAAATATTTAAATTAATATTAACTAGTGCCCCCTGGTGGCCAATTCAGATACCGAAGATAATAGAAAAATATACTATCTAGCACCCTCTAGTGTCCAAATATTGAAAATAATGGGAAAAATTCTATCTAGCATTTGGATAGAAAAATCTCGTAAATTGGAACTAGTAATGACAGAGGGATTGCAACACTTACAAAGCCACATTGAAAAGCTTAAAATAGCCTTACAAATGAGTTTAGAAACAAACAACAGAGGCAGGTATCTTAAAGGGAGTTTGGTTATATGCTCTTACAATGATCTGGCTATTTTAATAGCCAAAAGAACTTAAGTTCAAGATGGATTTTTTTTAAAAAATACATGGGCATGAAATGGATACATTCCAAGAGGGGAATTATAATCTTTATGCACTTTCCAATTGACTTTGGTTTACAGGATTTTCGTGGCCAGACTGACTGAAAGGAGACCCGCCATTGCCAGTCTTGTAAGGCTGAGACAGTGTGACTGGTCCAGGGTCACAAAATGCATTTCCAGGTCTGAGGAAAAATTGAATCCTAGTTTCCCGGAGTCCTAGGATGCATCTACACTCTAGAATTAATGCAGTTTGACACTTCTTTAACTACCATGGCTCAATGTTATGGAATTGTTACAGGCCCGGGCTGTGGCGCAGGCTGGAGAGCAAGCCAGCTGCAACCAGCTGCAATGAATCACTCTGACCAGGAGGTCATGAGTTCGAGGCCCGCTCGGAGCCTATGTTTGTCTTGTGTTTGTTCTACGTTAAAGGCACTGAATGTTTGCTTATATGTGTAATGTGATCCGCCCTGAGTATCCTTCGGGGTGAGAAGGGCGGAATATAAATGCTGTAAAATAAATAAATAAATAAATAAATTATGGGAGTTGTAGTTTGGGGAGGAACCAGCGCTCTTTGACAGAGAAGACTAAAGGCCTTCCACGACTAAATGACTTCCACGATTCCACCGCACTGAGCCATGGCAGTTAAAGTAATGTCGAACTGTATTAATTCTACAGTGTAGACGCACCTCTACTCCAGCACTTAAACCACTTGGGAATCTATATGACTTTTCCTTCTTTGACTGTTGCAGCCTTTCAAGATGAGCACTGAGGACCCTTGAAATAGCTCACCTCCTCTGCTTCTGGCTCCTCCGAATCAATTTCCTGCTTAATTTCCACATGTTGCTGCTCCTGTAGCTCCTCTACTTCCTCCATTGTCTGTTCCTCGTTGTGCTGCTCGAGGAAGTTGTTGACGTCTCCTTCCTCCACTTCCATGGACTTTCCATTGGACACAATCTCCTCCATGGCTAACTCTTCGGATTTGAATCCTTCGAAGCCCCTTTCGGACACAACCTCAGGCCACAGCTTCTTCCACGCAGAGTTTAAGTTCCTCCTCGTAACACCCTGCCAGGCCATGTCCGAGAAAATGCCGGTCCTCTTTTTAAAATTATCAAACCATCCCCGACTGGCTTTGAATGTCTCTTCCGACGCCTCACCTGTTGACGTTCCTGGCTTCCGGCGCACCAAATCGCCGTAAATGGCTCGGGCCTTCTCGCAGACGATGCTCTCGGTCACGATATCTCCCGCGAGCCGCTTCTCCGTCAACCACACCAACAGCAACTTCTCCATCTCTTCGTGGGCCGAGGTCCGGAGCCTTGAAATGATCTTAATGCCCTTGGCTGGCGTCACAGCCTTGATCGACTCCTTCTGCTTCAAAATCGAACAGATCGTCGAAGTATTGCGATCGTACTGCCTTGCCAAGTCGGCAACACGCACGCCTCGTTCGTATTTATCGATGATTTCGTGCTTTATATCCAAGCACATCATCCGTTTCTTCTTGGTAAAAACTTTCTTAGGACCCATGGTTAGCCAGACCTTTAATTAAGAGATTCAGAATGTAGATATTAAGATTTTAGACAGTACCCTTATTGTGTATTCCCTAGCGACTTCCTGAAGAAATTATAGTCCTACCACCACCATCTTAAGGTAAAGGTTTTCCCCTGACCTTAAGGCCAGTCGTATCAGACTCTGGTGGTTGGTGCTCATCTCTATTTCTAAGCTGAAGAGCCGGCGTTGTCCGTAGACACCTCCAAGGTCATGTGGCCATAGGTATGACTGCATGGAGCACCGTTACCTTCCCGCCGGAGCGGTACCTATTGATCTACTCACATTGGCATGTTTTCGAACTGCTAGGTTGGCAGAAGCTGGAGCTAACAGCGGGCGCTCACTCCGCTCCCCGGGTTTGAACCTGGGACCTTTCGGTCTGCAAGTTCAGCAGCTCAGCGCTTTAACACACTGAACCACTGGAGGCTCACCACCATCTTAGCCACTATAGAATCCATATATCTCACACAAAGATGGACTACAAGCTATTAAGAAATCGTTCTGCAGGATAATTAGACTGATGATAGACTCCTGGTCCCTCCCAAAGCCATGGGTTTGCAGAAATAACAGCAAGGACAAGAGCAAGGAGCTTTCACGGCTGCTCCTTCCAAAACTTGCTCAAGATGGAGGTGGTGTATTCTCACACTCGGTTGTAACTTAAATCTTGGCTTGCCCATCAAAGTAAAAAAATGAACTGAGCAATGGCTCGTATCTCAAAAACCCATAAGTTGGTTCGCTTGTAAGTCAAGGTTTCACTGTATTTGCTAAAAATATGTCTTTGCAGTAGCAGATCACTTTTCTCCCACTTTTAATTGGGGCTTTCCTCCAAATACAAACGGAATGGATGTGTGTGTGTGTGTGTGTCTTTTCATGTGCTTGTATATACCGTGTTTCCCCGAAAATAAGACAGTGTCTCATATTTCTTTTTGTTCCCAAAGATGCGCTAGGTCTTATTTTCAGGGGATGTCTTATTTTTCCATGAAGAAGAATTCACATTTATTGTTGAACAAAAGATGAACATTTATTATATACTGTACAGTAGTTGTCATCAAAAACCAGCATAACCAGACAAACTGAACCCTATCAATAATTTCTTGTTACTACCTTTATTTCCATGTACAACAATCTATGTACATTTACCGATCCTGCATGCTCTGGTGTTGTTTGGCGGGCATGCTTCCAAACACAAACTTTGCTAGGTCTTACTTTTGGGGGAGGCCTTATATTTAGCAATTCAGCAAAACCTCTACTAGGTCTTATTTTCAGGGGATGTCTTATTTTTGGGGAAACAGGGTATGCATTCAATCTGCCAGGTATTTGTTTGGAACAGAAGGAAACTATTAGTAATGGCAACTGGGCTGTCTTACCTTTACTTACTCCTCACCTTCTGTGCCAGGAATCTGAGGACCCTTGGTGAATGGGAAGATGTCTCCAGCAAGTCATAGATGCATATTAATTCAATAGCAGAAACCTATGGACCAAAGAAAAAATGTCATTTGCAGCAGTAGATTACGTTTCTCCTTGTACTAGATTTAAAGGGGGCTTTCTTCCAGTTAAAATATGAATTTAGGGGGATCACTCTCTCTCTCTGTGTGACTGTCAAGTGTTGGCTTGGTAATGAAGACAAAGCTTATTATACCTATCCTGCAATGTTAAAAATGTGGAGAGCCCTGGTAAAGGCGAAGATGTCACCAGGCAACTCACAGACATGTATTTGTTCATGCCAGAAACCTAGGGGCTGAAGGAAAATGTCATTTGCTGCAGAAGATTACTTTCCCCTTGTGCTAGACCCAAGGGGCTTTCCTCCAGTTAATACGGGGATTTCGGGGGCCCTCTGTGTGTGCAGGGTTCGATACTGGATTGACTCTGGCAGGTGTTGTTTTGGCAATAAAAGCACAGCTTAGATTGCCTTGCATTTGCTTATTGCCCTCCTTCTGCAATGCTAGAAATGTGGGCACCCCTAGCTAATGAGAAGATGCCTCCAGACAACTCATAGACCCCTATATGTGCACGTATATGCTGAATGTGCATGCATATATTATCACTAGCTGTGCCCGGCCACGCGTTGCTGTGGCTGATAGGAATCATTTGTTGACCAGGTGGAATAGCAGCGAATAGCCTTGCAGCCTTAAAGTCTGGGTGTTTTCTCCTTACGTGAATCCTTGTTTGGTGAGCTGGAATACAATGGAATAGGTTTGCTGCTTGGAAGGCTGGGTATTTGCATTGTAGGGAAATGGTTTTTTAGCCAATTTGAATTGTACTGAATAGCCTCGCTATTTCAAAGACTGACTGCTTTCTACATAGGGGCATCCTTTCTTGGGCAGGCTGAATGAGACGGAGTAGCCTCATGGCTTGAAACCCTGAGGGTGTACTATGAAGGGGAAATCCTGCTTGGGCCTTCCAGCCAGGCCGACGGCTGGGTTTTTAAGGCCCCGTGGAGGTTTTTGATGGGATTTTTTGTTGTATCAACCTAGAGGCGTGGATGATGGGTTGTGTTGTCAAATTTCGAGGTTGGGGGGCCTGTAGTTTTGCTGTTTTGCTCGGTGCCCTGATTCCATCACTCTTTTATATATATAGATTACTGTGCCATCTCATCTTCTGCAATGCTATAAATTTGGGGACTGAAATAAAATCTATTTTACAGGAGTATAGAATCATAGACTCGTAAAGTCAGAAGAGACCTCATGCGCCATCCAGTCCAAAACCCTACCAAGTAGCAGGAAAATCGCATTCAAAGCACCCCAACAAGAGTAGCATGGGTCTATATTGGATTGACTGTGCCAGGAGTTGTTTTGCAATGAAGGCATTATTATTATTATTTTATTATGACACAGCAAACAAGATAGATATGCTGGATTTCGTTTCACAAAATCACAAGTCGAACACTTCCCAAGTGTCTAGGACTGTGTGATGTATTTTCGGATGATGCGTGCAGATCCCAGCAGGGTGGCCTTTTGCAGTTGGCAGATCGTAATTTTGTCAATGTCTATTGTTTCCAAATGCCGGCTGAGATCTTTTGGCACGGCACCCAGTGTGCCCATCACCACCGGGACCACCTGCACTGGTTTCTGCCAGAGTCTTTGCAGTTCAATCTTGAGGTCCTGATAGCGGCTGAGTTTTTCCTGTTGTTTTTTGTCAATGCGACTGTCACCTGGGATGGCAACATCAATGATCCAAACCTTTTTCTTTTCCACAACTGTGATGTCTGGTGTGTTGTGTTCCAGAACTTTGTCAGTCTGGATTCGGACGTCCCACAGTATCTTTGCTGTCAGGAATGGTGGGAGTTGAAGTCCAAAACACCTGGAGGGCCAAGGTTGACCCATGCCTGGTTTAGAGTCTACTCTCTGTGTGCATGGGCTTCTATTGTTCTAGCTAATGCCAGGCATTGCTTTATGCAATGGTGGCAGAGCTGATACATCCTGGCAGGCCTGTAGCCAGAAAACAAATTGGGGAGGGGTTGAAACTTTTTTCCCGAGATGACTTTTGAGGCCAGTGTCTCCTGATCTGGCGCAAGATCTCAACAAGGCCCTGAAATGACCACCATTGTGCAAAGGTTCTTCATCTTGAATCCTTACTCCCTCTTTAAGTCGGTTGTTGACCACAAAGGATAATCATTTCACAATTGGCAGAAGTTCCTTTCTGTTTCCTTCTCCTCTCTTATTTCCTTTATCATGATGACGGGTTAGCAAGACGTTTCCAGCTAAGCACAAGTTGTTCTGATGGTGTCGATTGAAGACTTGTACTGTGTATTTCCATTGCACAAATGGTTTATACACCAATGTATCAAGCATCTGATGACCACCTTTACCCCACCTTCTCCTCCAGACACCACACTGTACTTCCAGAGCGCATCTTATACATGAAATGAATAGGCTAACCAAGGAAATCTGGTGAGCCATTTGGGTTGAAACCTCAGGTGCCTCTTCTTATACACAGTAAAATAAATGCATATCCTGGCCATGGAGTCTGTGGATTTTGCACTCATTCAGCTTTCACTTGGTCATCAGAAACAGTCTTGTTCATATAAAATCCATGGTCTAACAATGATATAGATTATTTTCTTTGCTTCTGTTCCATGGTTTCTTTGGCAGGGCTTGGGTTAGATGAACCAGTGGGAAGACACCCCAGTTTCCACCGGCAATCCAGGTCAAATCCCCTTTGCCTGCCAGTTAATAATAATAATAATAATAATAATAATAATAATAATGCCCTGTGGCTAACACAGGGCAAAGCCCGAGAACAATAAAACCGAGTATAACAGATTTCTTTTTCATGTCAGGAGCAACCAGAGTTGCTTCTGGAGTGAGAGAATTGGCCGTCTGCAAGGACGTTGCCCAGGGGACGCCCGGATGTTTTGATGTTTTTACCATCCTTGTGGGAGGCTTCTCTCATGTCCCCGCATGGAGCTGGAGCTGATAGAGGGAGCTCATCCGCGCTCTCCCCGGGTGGGATTCGAACCTGGCAGCTTTCAGATCAGCAACCCAACCTTCAAGTCACAAGGCTTTTATCCCCTAGGCCACCGGAGGCTCCTTCTTCTGCGTTGAACAACAAGAACTAGGTAATGAATGCAAACACAGTAGAGTCTCGCTTATCCAACGTTCTGGATTATCCAACATATTTTTGTAGTCAATGTTTTCAATATATCGTGATATTTTGGTGCTAAATTCATAAATACAGTAATTACTACATAGCATTACTGCGTATTGAACTACTTTTTCTGCCAAATTTGTTGTATAACATGATGTTTTGGTGCTTCATTTGTAAAATCATAACCTAATTTGATGTTTAACAGGCTTTTCCTTAATGCCTCCTTATTATCCAACATATTCGCTTATCCAACATTCTGCCGGCCCGTTTATGTTGGATAAGTGAGACTCTACTGTAGTACTAAACAAGAGCCTAACAAAATATAGCTAGAATTTATCACTGCTAAGAGCTATTCACCGATGAAAGAGAAAAACACTATATTTTTCAAAGAATTTTCACTTTTGTGAGGCACAGGATTTCATATGCTCCTATCATTTCTATGCATCTCCTCTTCCATGGAGTCTCTGATGTAAAACAGATAAAACAGCATATTCAAATACGTAAGACACAATAAAATCAGGCATGAATACAAACGCAATATAATAACAGTAAAAACCAATTTGGAACATAAAATGATAATGTAAAAAGGACCACCAATTTAGAGAAAGGAATGACAGAGAGGGCAGTTGGAACTAAGGTGCAATGATGCATTATAAGGTGCTTTTGGGGCAAAGGAGACAAAGTGCAAGCAATCTCAACATTGGGGTGAGGTAGAACGTCCAGTTAAATCTAGGAAAGGGTGGAAAAGTGCGAAATATGGTGCATTAATTTTTAGGATTTTGATCATGGGGACTAGGTTATTCAAAAGCGCACCAGAAGAACCAAGTTTTAATTCCCTTTTAAAAGACGTTAGGGTGGGAGCTTGCCTGATCTCCCTAGGAAGGGAGTTCCAGATCTGGGGGCCCATCACCGAGAAGGCCTGCTCCAGCTGCAGGTAGGCCAACTTGGTCACGTCCCCTGTGTCAGCTATTGCAATGTAAATCGGTAGAAAGGTAGGTAATGACAGTGTGAACAATCCAAATTTGGTTGCGATCGTGCTTGCAGTTCTGGAGGGACTCTAATTGTTGCTTCTCATAGACTTGCCATGGGGATTCAAGTTCATGAGTAAACGAGGATATAGTCTCACTTATCCAACCTAAACGGGCCAGCAGAACGTTGGATAAGCAAAAATGTTGGACAATAAGGAGGGATTAAGGACAAATTTATTAAACATCAGATTGTAAAGGTTTCCCCTGATGTTAAGTCCAGTTGTGACCGACTCTGGGGGTTGGTGCTCATCTCCATTTCTAAGCCGAAGAGCCGGCGTTGTCCATAGACATCTCCAAGGTCATGTGGCTGGCATGACTGCATGGCATACCTTCCCGCCAGAGCAGTA